>NC_057809.1:67693698-67837968 GCF_018294505.1 Triticum aestivum | reverse complement strand
GTGTCCGAACGCACCCATCGCCGCCGTTCGCCATAGCCGCCGCCACCGGCCTCCCCTCACCTTCCCGACTCGCGCAGGAGCTCCGCCCCCTCGCCCTGAAGCTCTCCGTCAAGCCACAAGACGCCGGACGCCCCGTGGAGCCGCCGTCGCCATCGTCTTCCTCCTCGGGCTCCGACCACCATCGCCGTCGATTCGCCGTCTCCAGTGCGTCCCCGAGCCCGCTTCGACGCCCGCTGCAACCACGGTGAGCTCCGCCACCGTTTCCCTCTCTTCTCCCCCTCGTTCCCGCGCCGTAACTCTGTTTCCCACCACGGCCGAACCTCCGCCGTCGCCGAGCTCGCCGTCGACGCAGCTCCGGTGACCATTTGGTCACCCCGGCGAGTCCAACAAGTCCGTAAGGCCCCGTAGAGCATCCCTAGCGCCTTGCTTCGCTCGCCTTCGAGCTCCAACCACGTTTCCGTGCACGACCGAACCCCGGCGGCCGCAGCCGAGCTCGCCGCCGTCGACTCCGGCCACCCGAGGCCCAGCCACGGCCACCGCCCGACGCGCCATCGAGCTAGCTTTCCAACGCACCTAGCCGCATGCCGTTTGGAGCGACACAGAGGAAACCCGGGGCACATGTACGCCGCGGACCTCGCCGGCGACTAACCGCCGGCGGGTTTGACTTGTCCGACCTGGGGTTTGACCCCCCCAGAGTCACTGACGCGTGGGCCCCGTCGGCCAGGTGGTTAGCTTAGTGCTAATCACTGTTAATTAACCCCCCTGACACTGACCAGTGGGCCCCAGCGCCACTAACTCTTAATTAGGATTAAACTAACCTCTGTTAAACCCCCTGTCACTGACGTGTGGACCCCACATGTCAGGTTTGACCCTAGCCAGCCGCAGTTGACCGCTGACGTCGTGCTGACGTCATGCTGGCGCAATATATGTATTTCTGGATTTAAATTAAATCAGGAAATTCCAGAATATAATTTAAACTTCAAAAATTCATAACTTTTATTCGGTAACTCCAAATCAGACAAGTTATATATGAAAAATGATCAGAAAAATCCAATCTATCCATCTGTACTATTTTCATGCATGACTAAACAAGTTAACTGGATGTTTAATGCAGAACAAGGAAAAGCACTTTAAAAGGCCATGCTTGAGTTTGAAATTTGAATCTTTGATTCAAATTTGTTCAAACCCTTCTGGTTTTAGTTGCATTAGCCCAACACACTCATATTGCCATGTTTCATGCATGCATCATATTGTTGCACATTGTTTGGTGATGGTTGTGTATCGGTGTCCTTTGCGACAGGTTCTGCCTCCGAGGAGTACCGTGATTACCCTAACGAAGAACCGTATCAGTGCATCGAACCATCAGGCAAGCAACCAACCATTTGATCATATCGATACAATCCCATGTTCTCGCTCCTGCTCTCTTTTACTGCATTAAGACAACGCGATTCAAACTGCTGTGTGCTACGGTAGTTGAACCCATTTCCTCTGCATAACCTGTCATTGCCACAGTAACTAGATGAAACCCACTAGCATGTGTAGGAGTTGATTGAGCCATATGTATGTGTTGTTCCTACCTTGCTATGCCTGCTATGCTTAGAGTCGGGTCAGGTCTGGTTCATCTGGGTGATGGGCTAGAGTGAAATGATTATGTCGGTAATGAGAGTGGTGTGGTGAACACGATTTGGTAAAGGTATCGATGAGAGGCCATGTAGGAGTACATGGTGGGTTGTTTCATTGAAGCCGACCTTAAGCACTGAGATCTGTATGTGTGATTTAAGGATCAGCTACTACCATGCATTGGGCCCGAAACCAATGGACCCTCTCGGCTTCTTATTCACCCTAGTTCTCCGTCCAGGAGTTGCAAGTAGTTTCTGGTGTTTGTAGCCTACTGGAGGCCGTGGACAGCGCTGACCGTAGGGGTGGGCTGTGATGCGGTAGGTACGTGGCATGGTGTACCGAATACCCGTTAGGTATCTCGGGAACCCTGTTCACATCGTTCGGGGCCGTATGGGAAACCTCGGCCGGACTCCCTACGGATGGAACCTGGATAGGCGATAAACCTGGACTGGAGACTTAGGTGACTAGGTAGGTCGTGGCCGACACCCACGTTGGGCTTCCACTTGAAGGTTGCCGAGTACATGTCGTGTAAACGATGGTAAGTGGTGGGAGCGTGTATGAAGAAGTACACCCCTGCAGGGTTATCATAATCTATTCGAATAGCCGCGTCCGCGGTAAAGGACTACTTGGTTGCCTATACAGTTCATAGACAAGTAAATGGAAACTACTAAAAGCCTCAAGATAAGTGTGAGTGCCGAGGATGGCTCTTCCGTAGGAAGACGGAGGCGGATCCTCGGTAGTGTATTGAAGTGATGAGTAGTGGACTCGTGTGCGCAAAACCATTTCAAGATTGAAGTATCGTAGGATAGTCTAGCCAAGAGTCAAAGCTGGCTTGCTGCAATAACTCCACCAACCCTTCTTGATAATATGCATGTACGTAGGTTCTGATGTAAGTCTTGCTGAGTACCTTAGTACTCATGTTGCTATAATTTACATTTTACAAAAGACGCTGCAACCCCTTCTGATGGGTTCTACGTAGACGTTGACATCAATGAGTAGGCTAAAGGCCCAGGTGGTGATCCTGAGCTTGTGAAGGACCACGTAGTATAGCTAGGCTTCCCAAGCCTCTTTTATTTTACTAGTTGTCTGTACTCAGACAAGTTACTTCCGCTGCTGGTTTGTATGACTGTATGACTTGAATGTTGGGTCGTGAGACCCGTACCTTTGTGTATGTTATGTATGGCTCCCTGAGCCTTAAATAAAGTACTTGTGTCGTAGAGTCATGTTGTGATGCTTCGTTGTATTTGCACATATCGAGCATACTGTGTTTATGATTGAAATGCTTGGTATGTGTGGGATCTGACTACCTAGTTGTTTATCTTTAGTAGCCTCTCTTACCGGGAAATGTCTCCTAGTGTTACCGCTGAGCCATGGTAGCTTGCTACTGCTCTGGAACACTTAGGATGGCCGGCATGTGTCCTTCTTCGTTCCTGTGTCTGTCCCTTCGGGGAAATGTCACGCATTGAGTACCGGAGTCCTGTTAGCCCGCTACAGCCCGGTTTACCGGAGTCCTGCTAGCCCAGTGCTACAGCCCGGACCCACTTGCTGATGACCGACACGTTTGAAGCTGGGTCATGGATGCCTGTCCCTGTAAGTCTGTGCCACTTTGGGTTTACGACTAATCATGTCAGCCCGGGCTCCTTATCATATGGATGCTAGCGACACTATCATATACGTGAGCCAACAGGCGCAAACGGTCCCGGGCAAAGGTAAGACGACACCCGTGGGGATACCGTGCGTGAGGCCGCAAAGTGATATGAGGTGTTACCGGCTAGATCGATGTGACATCGAGTCGGGGTCCTGACAAACCTCCTCCTCCTTGTGCCTAGTAGTACTAAAACTGCACACAATGTACTCAGTTTTAGTTTTACTAAGCCTAAGACCTTTCGATTCCATGGTTTGTCTCCATAAATCTAACTTCCTATCAACCCCTATCCGACTATCGTCAACTAGCACCACATCATCCACAAAGAGCATACACCATGGGATATGTCCTTGTATATCCCTTGTGACCTTATCCATCACCAAGGAAAAAAGGTAAGGGCTCAAAGCTAACCCCTGATGTAGTCCTATCTTAACCGGGAAGTCATCAGTGTCGACATCACTTGTTCGAACACTTGTCAGAACATTATCGTACATGTCCTTGATAAGGGTAATGTATTTTGCTGGGACTTTGTGTTTCTCCATGGCCCACCACATAACATTTCACGGTATCTTATCATAGGCTTCTCCAAGTCAATCAACACCACATGCAAGTCCTTCTTTTGCTCCATGTATCTCACCATAAGTTGTTGTACCAACAAGATGGCTTCCATGGTCGACCTCCCAGGCATGAAACCAAACTTGATTTTTTATCACGCTTGTCATCCTTCTTAAGCGGTGCTCAATGACCCTCTCCCATAGCTTCATTTTATGGCTCATCATCTTAGTTCCACGATAATTAGTACAACTCCGAGCATACCCCTTGTTCTTGAATATTGGTACTAATATACTCCGTCTCCATTTTTCTGGCATCTTGTTTGCCCGAAAAATGAGTTTGAAAAGCTTGGTTAGCCATACTATTGCTATGTCCCTGAGGCCTTTCCATACCTCAATGGGGATACAATCAGGGCCCATCGCCTTACCTCCTTTCATCTTTTCCAGGGCCTCCTTGACCTCAGATTCCTGGATTCGCCGCACAAAACGCATGTTAGTCTCATCAAAGGAGTCGTCTAGTTCAATGGTAGAACTCCCATTCTCCCCATTGAACAACTTGTCAAAGGGCTCCAGCCATCTATGCTTATTCTCCTCGTCCTTCACCAGGAGTTGGTCTGCTACATCCTTGATGCATTTGACTTGGCCAACATCCCTCGTCTTCCTCTCTTGGATCTTGGACATCTTATAGATGTCCCTTTCGTCTCCCTTCATGCCTAACCGTTGGTAGAGGTCCTCATACACCCGACCCCTTGCTTCATTGATAGCTTGCTTTGTAGCCTTCTTCGCCATCTTGTACTTCTCTATGTTG
Organism: Triticum aestivum; assembly: GCF_018294505.1. Taxonomy (NCBI): domain Eukaryota; kingdom Viridiplantae; phylum Streptophyta; class Magnoliopsida; order Poales; family Poaceae; genus Triticum; species Triticum aestivum. The sequence goes on along the minus strand of NC_057809.1, from coordinate 67,833,344 downwards.
TCTGCACTCTTATCTAGGCATAGGCGTTTGAAAAAATCATTCTACCACCAGGTATTCTTAGCTTCGCTTCTCCTTCCCCTAGACACTCCAAACTCCTCCGAGTCCACCTTACGAATGCGAGTTGCCATCTTCATCCACACATTGTCTGCATCCCCTCCTTCCTCCCAAGGGCCCTCCCTAATGACCCTCTCCTTGAACGCCTGAGCTACCTCCCCCATGAGCTTCCACCACTTCATTCTAGCGACTTTGGCACGCTTATCCCACTGGACATAAATCCACAAGAGGAAGTCAGCAACCACTACCTTATGCTGAGGGACAACACTCTCTCTAGGTATCACCTTACAATCTAGGCACACATGCCTATCTTCTCTTCTCGAGAGCATGAAATCATTCTGGCAATAGTGTTGGCCACTACTAAAAGTCACCAGATGTGATTCTCTCTTTCGAAAGAGGGTGTTAGCTACGATCATGTCATAGGCTAGAGCAAAGCCCCCACTTTCCAACCTACACTTGCTAAAATTATACATCAACATCTACCATGCTAAAATTATACAATATGCAATGTTAAGTCATAACGCATCTACTGGTCTTGATTTCACATTGTGAAATGTTGGTATTTTTTCTATAAAGTTGGTCAAACTTTACGAGGCTTGACTTTAGAAAAATCTTATATGCAAACTAAAAATGACCGGGGGAGTACATACAATCATTTATGAGAAGATATTGGTTAAAAGTTTGGTTGGATGAATCTGTCCAATAAATCCGGATGGGAGGAGTACGCCGGTAGTAGCACAGTCATACTACAAGTGTGTAGTACAATCTTGAGCTAATAAATGGCATAACCAGCTATGAGTGATTTGCAAAAATCTTAACATTACACACAATCATTTATGAAAAGAATTTTGGTTAAACGTTCAGTTGGATGAATCCGTCAAATAAACCAGGACGGGGAGTGTCCGACAGTTGTAGTACACTTGTACTATAGGTGTGTAGTACAACATTCTTGAGCTAATAATTCTTGGCCTGCCTCCAAATATAGAAAGTCAGACATACATACAGCCATTCATTCCCCAAGGGAAATACCAGAAATACCACTTCCCCCAAGGGTCCAACACGCGAAATTTCCCTGAGTAGAAACACTCATTCAGAACCTGCATCGTGCCTTCCATTCGCAGCGTGGACCCTCGCTGACACATGGGTCCCACCACATGCCCCCTCGCGCTATCACGCGGCTCCCGCATATCTAGTAGACTGGCCTTGCCCCCACTTGCCAACCCACACCTGCTACCCCGCTTCACTAAAAAATCTGCCCCATTTACCAATTCCGTGGAGGCCCCTCCCCCCCGTTGACGACTACGACGAGGTACCATCAGCCGTCATGTATGGCGGAGCGTCCCTCATGGACCTCGAGGTTTCAACGGTGATGCGGAAGGTGATAGAGGCGACTCTACGGCCCAAGAAGAAGACGCCCCGACCAGGGGGCAGTGGGGACTTTGAGGCCGACTATGAAAACTTCGAGGCCGACTCCGGGGAATCCGATCTAGATCTCGGTCATAGTGGGGTGGATGAGAAGGATGATGACGAGGAGGTCATCGAAATAAAGCCCGTCGCTGCTGTCAAGAGGCGGTCCCTCTCCCAAGGTATCAGCCCTGGGTTGCTTGGATTAGTTTTGAATCTGTGTATCCTTACCTTTTGCGATTGAGTGTTGTACCAAGTGATTGTTTGATTGGTTCGGAAACTATTTGGTCCTTCGATTGGGTAGGAAGGACAAATTGTGTTGGGGTTCCTGTTGGAAGGCTATGTTTGGGCGGTGTTTGGATCGGATGTGCTATCATGAAGTGATTTGAATGAAGGGTTAGGTTCTTCCATTTGTCTATTGTATTTGGTTGGTAGGATGTTTCCAACATTGTCCCTTTCTTTCACAGAAGCTATTTTGGTTGTTATGTTGTTGATTTTTTGATTTATACTTTCCGTGACCTTCGATGGTGGTCCATAAGCTTACCGTTTAGTCAAAAGGGGTAGTAAATCCGCAGGAAGGGTCTGATTTCTCCGTTTTGCTTAGACGTATTTCTCTATTGAATTGTTTCCTTGTGATGGTTTTAGGTGTGTGTGAGGATTGTTCTAGACTTCGTTCATTTATCAGTCTAAAAGATTATTCTGCTAATCATTGAGTCTAGCTGAAAAAATATCATTGATTCTGCATCATCTATAATGCAATTTGTAGATTAATAATTGTAGAATGGTGTCAAAGGTCTATAACATGAGGTCAATTTATGAGGACCCTCGATTTTCCTTATTAAGTTGTGACTTTATTTTAATTGTTTTCCATCGTCATATTTTACATATAAATTCATATCCATGATGAAATTATTTACTTTTTGTGGGAGAAGTTTGTGCATGTTGGTCCCTCTTAGCATTGGCATTGATCTTCCAATTCTGATGATTTAAGCGCCATAACTAATGCCGGTTTTGGTGGTCCTTCAGCAAAAAGGAAGAGAAAAAACAAATTCAGGGGTATCCGTCAGCGCCCCTGGGGTAAGTGGGCTGCTGAAATCAGAGATCCTAGCAAGGGTGTCCGTGTTTGGCTTGGTACTTTCAAAAGTGCCGAAGCTGCTGCAAGAGCTTATGATGTTGAAGCACGCAGGATCTATGGCAACAAGGCAAATGTTAACTTTCCAGAGGAACCAACAGTTCCTCAGAAGCGCCGTACTCGCCGTCCTGCTCCTAAAGCACCCAAGCTAAGGGCATCATGGGAACCTACTGCCATACCAGTAGTCAACAACCTTGCCAACCCAAATGCTTTCGTCTACCCATCTGCTGACTTTGCCTCAAACCAGCCACTTGCTCTGCATGAGAACGTGTCATTTGTTCCTACAATGAACTCTGATGGCCCTGTTGAAGCCTCTGTTATGAATCTGCACTCTGACCAGGGAAGCAACTCCTTTGGATACTCTGACTTGGGTTGGAATTATGACACCAAGACTCCAGATATATCATCCACTACTCCAATTTCTACCATCGCTGATGGAGTAGAATCTGCACTTGTCCAGAGTAACCCCTACAACTCAGTGGTGATTGCTGAAGGAGCCGAATCTGCTGCGCTCGTCCAGAGTAACACCTACAACTCAACAGTGCCTCCTGCTATGGAGAACAATGATATCGATATCGTGGCATGGGCGACGCTTCTTATGGATGATGGCGTGGTCAAGCCGATTGATAGCCTTTTGAATTTTGATGTGCCTCAGGACGTCAGTGGCAACATGGACATTTGGAGTTCCGATGACATGCCCATGTGTGGCGAATTTGTCTAAGGGATTCAAACCTTATATATAGGGACAAAGGGTAAGCTTTTGCATATTGCACGTTTAGTCTGATGTTGATAATATTTTCATCACTCTGAACATTGTGTTCCATGTTTCAGGAATAAGATTATGGAGATTGGGAAGCACTATATTGTCACCTTCGGCTAGCATATGCCTATGTTCAAACTTAGATCCAAAAATATTGCATCCTGAGTCTGTTTTGTAATCGACCCTTTCCCTAGTTGATTGTCTCTATGTGGCAGCCATTTATGATGAACCGTTTTCTTTATATTTTCTCAACTTTTATATCGTCACTACCATTTCTGAATGTGAACATCATGGATCTGTGTCCAATTTGCTTTAATCTGTGCACCTGATCGTTTTTTCCTTTAATTGGTGATAGAAGTAACCAACATATCTTATTTTCAAGCATAATTTTATCTATTAAATATGGATTTGCCTGGCTACTTACACAATTTCTGTTGTAGAGGTGTGGTAAATTATGGTTGTGCGCGTATCCTATGGATGCAGGGGCTGGACATTTCAATCTCTTTTTTGAAAAAGTGTGTGTTAAGCCAACCTGTCATCTATATTATACCTCTTCATTTCAAGCTATGGCAAAATATACCAGATTTACTAATCTTCGATACTAGATGCGTGATCATATGGAGTCGTTCTTTCTACATGTAGTTCCTCTCACCGATGTAGTTCTTACTAAACATTTAGTGAGGCTAATTCATGAGTGGAGGGATTTTCCATTTGAGTGCATTCTTATAGAAATGCATTTTATTTTCCTCAGTCCCTCTCCAGGTGAGAAGCCATGTGAACCACATACTTTTCACTTGATTTTTTACCAGAACCTTCACCAAATTGGTGGTCTCATGTCACTGTCATGTTACGTCCTTGATTTGATTGGACGTCGGCATAAGTATGTTAGTGGTAATCTTGATTGGAGGGCCAACTAGTTCTGTGGATGTACATGGCATGGAAAGTTGTGAAGTCTGAGTCCATAGTACATTAGGTTTGCTAGTTTTTGTTAGTATAGGAATTAGTGTTTGTGAAGGATTACTAGTTACTAGAAGCAAATGTGTGCTTCGCTGCTGCACTATTTTCCATTGTTATGTCATATTTATGGTTATAATCATCAAAAAAGGAATTCTTTAATCAAAACATCAGATGCGATCAAATCATAGGCTAACATCATTCTATTTGAACAACTTCTAGTGCTTTCCTATTGCATTCATGGGATGACAGAGAACCTGAAAAGATATATTAACTATGTTTAAAGTTGTCGACAAAATGGTATGGGAAAACTATAGTGCAGGATCTAGTAACTGAACCCGAACGCTGGCCTTTTGGAAGTAACGATTAGAATAAAGATGATCTTGAATAAGATAGCCAGTAAAGAGACCAACACATGCAAACAAGTTTTTTACTGAATCAATTGATCTTCAGTGAGAGGAGTGAAGCCAACTGTTATTGTTGACCTCCTGATAAATTCAAAACATAATATCAGAATTCATGACAAATCAATCTCTCATAACCAAAAGGATAGTGGTGATGTCTTGCACAACACACATACTTTTAGACTTGCTATGGAAGTATATAGATAAACGAAGGATTATAGTTCCAAAAAGTAGACGTTTATTACTTCAAATCATATAAAGTTTCTGACATAAATCTTTCCCAAGTCAGAGAAGACACGTCTACAGATTAAGAGTATATTTTTATATCAACCAGCAAAAACAAATTAATATGCATGTAAAAGTAGAGTGCTTGCTTATGTGCCCTCATTATTGTAATGGAAGCTGTTTATTACAAGTTTAAACTATATTTAGTACCCAGGGCCAACTGTTTGTGAAAAAAGGGCACCAATCTATGATTTTCAGTTGGTTGTGTCCCTCAAGCAACTAACACGTGCATAATGAAGATTGTGAGAGTCAGAGCACCTTGAAATAATCCAGAACTTTTGGTGCTGGACTGCAGAAAGGTTATTGATCTACGTCTATATACCAAATTTTAGCAACTAATGATAATCAGAAGTTCTAAAAATAATTACCTTGACATAACCATGGGATATGATATCTTGACTTCTTTTTCTTGGCGGACTGATCACCTAACAATGCAAATTTGAAATTGTTCTTGTTTAGAAACAAACAAACATAATATGATGCATGTGAGTCCAGAATCCAGGAAGCAGAAAAATATGTCAGATTAGTCACGCTTGCACACTGGAAAACTCTCACTCTTCTAAACAACATGGGCATTCTCTAGCCCCCCTGCCATCCAACCGGAATGTACCAATGGGTCCTATTAGTGCATGTAGAATGAGCATAGTAAACTACAAGTAGCCCAAACAAGTGTTGCCTTTTTGCAACCTAGAAAAGCCGAGTAAACCACTACGAAGTACTAATACATACATACATACATAACCATATTTTCCTGGAACAGCAGAGTAAACCACTACAAAGTAATACTACATACATTACTCTTTATTTCCTATTAGTGGGCAACATTAAGCAAAAAAATTGGCATATTGGAATATTAGTACTTCTCATAATCTTGCAATGAATACTATTTATGCCAGATCTAACCACCCTTCTATGAACAATCAAAGATGTAGTGAAAACTTACAGTGAATGTATATATAGTAGCACTATTCTAATCCCTGGATTAGAATAACTATTTGGATCACAACGCCCCTATATAGGGAGCGACCGAGCTGTTCCTGAGATCCATCCTACAAGAAACAACCCCGAGCGATGATCGGCCCACCCCACCACCCCCACCCCTGGGACTGATGATCCACAAGTATAGGGGATCTATCATAGCCTTTTTGATAAGTAAGAGTGTCGAACCCAACGAGGAGCAGAAGGAAATGATAAGCGGTTTTCAGCAAGGTATTCTCTGCAAGCATTGAAATTATCGGTAACTGATAGTTTTGTGATAAGGCAATTTATAACGAGAAACAAGTAATGAAAGTAAATAAGGTGCAGCAAGATGGCCCAATCCTTTTTTAGCAAAGGACAAGCCTGGACAAACTCTTATATAAAGGAAAGTGCTCCCGAGGACACATGGGAATTATCGTGAAGCTAGTTTTCATCACGCTCATATGATTCGCGTTCGGTACTTTGATAATTTGATATGTGGGTGGACCGGTGCTTGGGTACTGCCCTTACTTGGACAAGCATCCCACTTATGATTAACCCCTATTGCAAGCATCTGCAACTACAACAGAAGTATTAAGGTAAACCTAACCATAGCATGAAACATATGGATCCAAATCAGCCCCTTACGAAGCAACTCATAAACTAGGGTTTAAGCTTCTATCACTCTAGCAACCCATCATCTACTTATTATTTCCCAATGCCTTCCTCTAGGCCCAAACAATGGTGAAGTATCATGTAGTCAACATTCACATGACACCACTAGAGGGATGACAGCATACATCTCATCAAAATATCGAATGAATACCAAATTCACATGACTGCTTATAGCAAGACTTCTCCCATGTCCTCAGGAACAAACATAACTACTCACAAAGCATATTCATGTTCATAATCAGAGGGGTATTAATATGCTTAATGGATCTGAACATATGATCTTCCACTAAGTAAACCAACTAGCATCAACTACAAGGAGTAATCAACACTACTAGCAACCCACAGTTACCAATATGAGGTTTGGATACAAAGATTGGATACAAGAGATGAACTAGGGTTTGAGATGAGATGGTGCTGGTGAATATGTTGATGGAGATTGACCCCCTCCCTATGAGAGGGTCGTTGGTGATGATTTCCCCCTCCCGGAGGGAAGTTTCCCGGCAGAACAGCTTCGCCGGAGCCCTAGATTGGTTCCGCCTCGTGGCGGCGGAGTTTCGTCCCGTGAGCTTTCTTATGATTTTTTCCTCGACGAAAGACTCCATATAGCCAAAGATGGGCATTGGAGGGCCACCAGGGGGCCCACGAGGCAGGGGGCGCGTCTAGGGGGGTAGGGCGCGCCCCCGCCCTCGTGGACGGTGGGTGGCCCCCCTCTGGTACTTCTTTCGCCCAATATTTTATATATATTCTGAAAATAATCCCCGTGGAGTTTCGGGACTTTTGGAGATGTGCAGGATAGGTCTCTAATATTTGCTCCATTTCGAGCCTAGAATTCCAGCTGCCGGCATTCCCCCTCTTCATGTAATCCTTGTAAAATAAGAGAGAATAGGCATAAGTATTGTGACATAATGTGTAATAACAGCCCATAATGCAATAAATATCGATATATAAGCATGATGCAAAATGGACGTATCAACTCCCCCAAGCTTAGACCTCGCTTGTCCTCAAGCGATAGCTGAAATCAAAAAAATATGTCCACATATTTAGAGATAGAGGTGTCGATAAAAATAAAATATGGACATGAGGGCATCATGATAATTCTTAGAACAACAACACACACACACACACACATATATATATATTGTCATATGATCTCTTATGATAAAGTAACAATTCATTCACATACTCAAGTATGAATCAGAAACTTCATTGAAAACTAACAAACTATAATCTCAGTCATTGAAGCAATTGCAATTTATCATAACATCTGAAAGAGTCAATAAGAGCTTTTCAGCAAGTCCACAAACTCAACCATCATTTAGTCTATCACAATTGCTAACACTCACGCGATATTTATGGTTATGAAGTTTAAATCGGACACAGAGAAAGATAGGGGCTTATAGTTTTGCCTCCCAACTTTTTACCTCAAGGGTAGTGTTAACAATAATAGTTCATGAAAACTCACATCCAATTCGTTATATATACTTGTATCTTTCCAACACATTGTGCTTGCCAAAGGATAAAATGTAAAAGGGAAAGGTGAAGATCACATCGACTCTTGCATGAAGTATATGACAAGCATAAAAGATAGGCCCTTCGTAGAGGGAAGCAGAGGTTGTCATGTGCTTTTATGGTTGGATGCACAAAATCTTAATGCGAAAGAATGTCACTTTATATTGCCACTTGTGATATGGACCTTTATTATGCAGCCGTCGCTTTTATTTCTTCCACATCACAAGATCGTATAAAGCTTATTTTCTCTGACCAATAAATCATACATATTTAGAGAGCAATTTTTATTGCTTGCAATGATGACAACTTACTTGAAGGATCTTACTCAATCCATAGGTAGATATGGTGGACTCTCATGGCCAAACTGGGTTTAAGGAAATTTGGAAGCACAAGTAGTATCTCTACTTGGTGCAAAGAATTTGGCTAGCATGAGAGGGAAAGGCATGCTCAACATGTTGGACGATCCATGACAATATAATTTATCTTAGATGCAAGAAAACATAACCCATTATGTTGTCTTCCTTGTCCAACATCAACTCTTTAGCATATCATACTATAATGAGTGCTCATAATCATAAAAGATGTCCAAGATAGTATATTTATATGTGAAAACCTCTCTTTCTTTATTACTTCCTATTAATTGCAATGATGACCAAAACTATGTTGGTCAACTCTCAATAATTTTTATTCATCATACTCTTTATATGTGAAGTCATTACTCTCCATAAGATCCATATGATCTCTTTATTTCTTTTTATTTCTTTCTCTTTTATTCTATTCATTCAAGATCATAGCAAAATAATCAAGCCCTTGACTCAACACTAATCTTTATTATATAAAGCTCACGGACTCGATTACATCGAAGAATCATAAAGCAAAACTCACAACTAGATCATACTAAAACTTTATTCTACTAGATCAAGAAATTACCAAAAGGATCGAACTAGGAAAAATGGTAAAGATGAAAGTGCTGGTGATATGATACCAGGGCACTCCCCTAAGCTTGGCAGTTGCCAAGGGGAGTGCCCATACCCATGTGTTTATGTCTCCTTCTTCGGGGGTGGTGATGATGGAGTTGTTGATGATGTAGGCTTGTCGTCCATCTTCCAAGGCATATGGTCACCATCATAGAAGGATGATCGAGTCTCCAGGATCCTCAGATCTGCAGCCAAATTCATCCTCTTGAATCTATATTCATACTCACAGTTTTGGTTATGCAGGTCATAGATCTGGGCTTGGAGGCGCTCTATTTTTCTCGTGAAGCTTGAAGATGGCCTCCCCAATGTTCTTGTCATCCAGCTTGTGGTTGTTGGTGAACTCCATGATCATTATATGATTGGAGTCGAGTCCACATTCCACCATCTCCTGGCACTTGAAAACTTGTTGCTCCAATGTCTCAAGCCTTGTTTCCATGCTTCCGATCTTCCTTGGTCCCTCAGCATCATGGATATGCAACAACCCCTCACGCATCTCAATGGTTTGAGGGTGTTGTAGAACCTTCGCGAAGTAGGGGTTGATGACCTTCTCAAAGAACTTGTCCTTGGGGGCATTTGAAGACGCCATGGCGATCTAGATCTGTCAGAAAAACAGTTCTAAACAAAGACAGAAGATATTTGCGTGATACGGTGGTCAAAACCTTCGGGAGATTATATAGTGAAATTTTACTGACCAAAAGAAGTATCGTGCAAGAAAACGGAGTCCGGAGAGCACACGAGGTGCCCATGAGGTAGGGGGGGCGCCCAGGGGGTAGGGCGCGACATCCACCCTCATGGACGCCTCGTGTCCTTCCCGTACTACTTCTTATTTTTCCTATTTTCTTAATATTCCAAAACGGAGAAAAATTTCCATTATAACTGTTCTGGAGTCGGTTTACTTACCGTACCACGTACCTATTGCTTTTTGGAGTCTGAAACATTCTGGAAAGTATCCCTTATGTATTCCTCCGGGTTACGGTTTCAATAACATTAGTTTCAATATTTATGGGATTACCTGAGATATAATGTTTGATTCTTTGACCGTTTACCACCCCTGGATTTGTGCCTTCAAATTTTTTGATTTTTATGGCACCGGAACGATAGACCTCCTCGATGACGTAAGGACCTTCCCATTTAGAGATAAGTTTTCCTGCAAAAAATCTTAAACGAGAGTTGTATAGCAATACATAATCACATACATTAAACACACACTTTTGTATCCTTTTATCATGCCATCTTTTCACTTTTTCAATAAACAGTTTGGCATTCTCGTAGGCCCGGGTTCTCCATTCATCAAGTGAGATGATGTCAAAAAGCCTCTTCTCACCGGCAAGTTTGTAGTCATAGTTGAGTTCTTTAATAGCCCAATATGTCTTATGTTCTAATTCAAGAGGTAAGTGACATGCTTTACCATAAACCATTTTATATGGAGACATACCCATAGGATTATGCAGTTCTATAGGCCCATAATGCATCATCAAGTTTCTTGGACCAATTTTTTCTAGATCTATTGACAATCTTTTGCAAAATTAATGTAAGCTCTCTATTGCTAAGTTCTACTTGATCACTAGACGGTGGATGATATGGAGATGCAATTCTATGATTAACATCATACTTAGCAAGCATTTTACGGAAGGCACCATGAATAAAATGTGAACCACCATTAGTCATTAAGTATCTAGGGACTCCAAACCTCAAAAAATTAACTTCTTTAAGCATCTTAATAGAGGTGTTATGATCAACACTACTAGTTGGAATAACTTCTACCCACTTAGTAAGGTAATCAACAACAACTAAAATATGAGTATACCCATTAGATGAAGGAAACGGTCCCATATAAACAAAGCCCCAAACATCAAATGGTTCAATAACAAGTGCATAATTCATAGGCATTTCTTGACATCTACTAGTATTACCAATTCTTTGGCAATCATTACAAGACAAAACAAACTTACGGGCATCCTTGAAGAGAGTAGGCCAATAAAAACCGGATTGCAATACCTTATGTGCAGTTCTATCTCGAGCATGGTGTCCTCCATAAGCCTCGGAGTGGCACTTGCGTAGGATCTGTTCCTGTTCGTGCTCAGGTACACAATGTCTAATAACACCATCTACTCCTTCTTTATAAAGATGTGCGTTATCCCAGAAGTAATGTCTTAAATCATAGAAGAACTTTTTCTTTTGCTGGTATGTGAAACTAGGTGGTATAAACTTAGCAACAATATAATTAGCATAATCAGCATACCATGGAGCAGTATGAGAGGCATTTATGATAGCTAATTGTTCATCCAGAAAGCTATCATCAATAGGTAGTGGGTCATCAGGAACATTCTCTAAACTAGACAAGTTGTCTGCAACGGGGTTCTCAGCTCCCTTTCTATCAATAATATGCAAATCAAATTCTTGTAGCAAGAGAACCCATCTAATAAGTCTAGGTTTAGCATCTTTCTTTTCCATAAGATATTTAATAGCAGCATGATCAGTGTGAACAGTTACTTTAGAATCAACAATATAAGGTCTGAACTTATCACAAGCAAATACAACTGCTAAAAATTCTTTTTCAGTAGTAGCATAATTTCTTTGAGCACTGTCTAGAGTTTTACTAGCATATTGGAAAAACATTTAATTTCTTATCAACTCTTTGTCCTAGAACAGCCCCTACAGCATAATCACTAGCATCATACATGATTTCAAATGGTAAATTCGAATCAGGAGGATGAGCAATAGGTGCAGAAACCAAAGCTTTCTTAAGTATTTCAAATGCTTCTACACAATCATCATCAAAGACAAAAGGAACATCTTTTTATAAGAGATTAGTCAGAGGCCGAGAAATTTTAGAGAAGTCCTTAATGAACCTCCTACAAAAACCGGCATGACCAAGGAAACTTCTTATACCTTTAATATCCTTAGGACATGGCTTATTTTCAATAGCATCAACTTTAGCTTTATCAACTTCAATACCTCTTTCAGAAGTTTTATGCCCCAAGACGATACCTTCATTGACCATAAAGTGGCATTTCTCCCAATTCAAGACAAGACTAGTTTCTTCACATCTCTGCAAAACTCAATCAAGGTTGCTTAAGCAATCATCAAAAGAAGTTCCATAAATGGAGAAATCATCCATGAATACCTTAACAATCTTTTCACGAAAGTCAGAGAATATAGCAGTCATACATCTTTGAAAGGTAGTAGGTGCATTACATAAACCAAAAGGCATACATCTATAAGAAAAGTTACCAAAAGGGCAAGTGAAAGTTGTCTTTTCTTGATCCTCCTTTGATACATGAATTTGAGAGAAACCAGAATAACCATCTAGAAAGAAAAATTGTGTCTGTTTGGATAATATTTCTAGCATTTGATCAATAAAAGGTATCGGGTAATGATCCTTTTTAGTAGCTTTATTTAATTTGCGGAAACCAATTACCATTCTATAACCTGTAACAATTCTTTGTGGGATCAATTCATTTTTATCATTAGGAACAACAGTAATACCTCCCTTCTTAGGGACACAATGGACATGACTTACCCACTGACTATCAGCAACGGGATAAATTATACCTGCCTCTAGAAGCTTTAGTATTTCTTTTCTTACCACTTCTTTCATCTTCGGATTTAACCTTCATTGGTGATCAACAACTGGTTTAGCATCTTTCTCCAGTTTTATTTTGTGCTAGCATAGAGTGGGACTAATGCCCTTAAGATCATCAAGAGTATATTCAATAGCAGCAGAGTGCTTCTTCAGAGTTTTCAATAATTTCTTTTCTTCATGCTCTAAAAGGTTAGCACTAATAATAACAGGATATATCTCTTTCTCATCAAGATAAGCATATTTGAGAGTATTAGGTAAAGGTTTAAGCTCAAACACGGGATCACTCTTAGGTGGAGGAGGATCCCCTAGGATTTCAACAGGCAGGTTGTGTTTCAAAATAGGTCCTTGTTTAAAGAATACTTCATCAATTTCCCTTCTTTCATTCATAAACATATCATTTTCATGATCTAGCAAATATTGTTCTAAAGGATCACTAGGAGGCACGGCAATAGAAGAAAGACCAATAATTTCATCTTTACCAGGGAATTCTTTATCATGGGGTTGTCTACCAAATTTAGCAAAATTAAACTCATGAGACATATCCCCTAAACCAATAGAAACAATATCCTTATTGCAGTCTATCTTAGCATTAACAGTATTCAAGAAGGGTCTACCAAATATAATGGGACAAAAGTCATCTTGTGGGGAACCAAGAACAAGAAAATCAACAGGATATTTAACTTTCCCATAGAAGACTTCAACATCTCTAACAATCCCAACTGGTGAAATAGTATCTCTATTGGCAAGCTTAATTGTAACATCAATCTCTTCTATCTCAACAGGTGCAATATCATGCATAATTTCTTTGTATAAGGAATGAGGTATTGCACTTGCACTAGCACCCATATCACATAAGCCATGATAGCAATGATCTCCTATTTTAACAGAAATAACAGGCATGCCTACAACATGTCTATGTTTATTTCTAGTATCAGGTCTAGCGATTCTAGCAGATTCATTGCAAAAGTAAATAACATGCCCATCAATATTATTGGCCAAGAGATCTTTAATCATAGCAACACTAGGTTCAACTTTAATTTGTTTAGGGGGTTTAGGTGTCTTAATATTACTTTTGTTAACCACAGTTGAAGCTTTAGCATGATCCTTTATTCTAATAGGGAAAGGTGGTTTCTCAATATAAGCAGTAGGAACAACATGATCATTATAAGTGATAGTCTTTTCTTCAACTTTAATAGGTGCAACTACTTTTACTTCAATGGGAGGATTATATTTAAACCACTTCTCCATAGGGAGATCAACATGAGTAGCAAAAGATTCACATAAAGAATCTACTATCTTAGAGTCAAGGCCATATTTAGTGCTAAAAATTCATGGAAAGCATCGGTATCCATAAAAGATTTAACACAATAAAACTTAGGTGTTATACCTGACTCCTTAGCTTCGTCGAGGTCCCATTCTTCAGAGTTGCATTTAATTATTTCCAATAAATCCTATTTGAACTCAGTAGTCTTCATCATAAAAGATCCAGTACAAGAAGTATCGAGCATGGAGCGATTACTGAGACAATGCCGAGCATAATTTTTTTGAATAATCCTTTCTTTTGAGAGCTCATGATTGGGGCATGAATATAACATTGACTTAAGGCTCCCCCAAGCTTGAGCAATGCTTTCTTCATCGCGAGGCCAAAAATTATATATATATAATTACGATCATGATGAACAAGATGCATAGGATAAAACTTCTGATGAAATTCCAATTTCAATCGTTGGTAGTTCCATGATCCAATATCATCACATAGCCTAAACCATGCCAATGCATATCTCTACAAAGATAAAGGGAAGACCTTCTTCTTGTTAACATCCTTGGGCATGCCTGCAAGCTTAAATAATCCATAAACTTCATCCACATAGATTAGGTGCAAATCGGGATGTAATGTTCCGTCACCTGCGAAAGGATTAGCTAGCAGTTTCTCTATCATACCCGAAGGAATTTCAAAGTAAGCATTTTCAGTAGGTTAAGTAGATTGAGGAGAAACTCTTTGCTCTACTTGTCGGGGTGAAGATACCCCGAACAAGCCCCTCAAAGGATTATGTTCCATAGTAACAAGTGACAGTAAATTTCAGCACACTATATAAAATTTTCCTTACCAAATTCCACCTACCAAAGGCGCTTCACTCCCCGGAAAAGGCGCCAGAAAAGAGTCTTGATGACCCACACGTGTAGGGGATCTATCATAGCCTTTTCGATAAGTAAGAGTGTCGAACCCAATGAGGAGCAGAAGGAAATGATAAGCGGTTTTCAGCAAGGTATTCTCTGCAAACACTGAAATTATCGGTAACAGATAGTTTTGTGATTAGGTAATTTGTAATGAGTAACAAGTAATGAAAATAAATAAAGTGCAACAAGATGGCCCAATCCTTTTTGTAGCAAAGGACAAGCCTGGACAAACTCTTAGATAAAGGAAAGCGCTCCCGAGGACAATTGGGAATTATCGTCAAGCTAGTTTTCATCGCGCTCATATGATTCGCGTTCGGTACTTTGATAATTTGATATGTGGGTGGATCGGTGCTTGGGTACTGCCCTTACTTGGAAAAGCATACCACTTATGATTAA
The DNA here is from genome assembly GCF_018294505.1 of Triticum aestivum. NCBI lineage: Eukaryota > Viridiplantae > Streptophyta > Magnoliopsida > Poales > Poaceae > Triticum > Triticum aestivum. The sequence goes on along the minus strand of NC_057809.1, from coordinate 67,818,073 downwards.
CCCCTATTGCAAGCATCCACAACTACAATAGAAGTATTAAGGTAAACCTAACCATAGCATGAAACATATGGATCCAAATCAGCCCCTTACAAAGCAACTCGCAAACTAGGATTTAAGCTTATGTCACTCTAGCAACCCATCATCTACTTATTACTTCCCAATACCTTCCTCTTGGCCCAAACAATGATGAAGTTTCATGTAGTCGACGTTCACATGACACCACTAGAGGGATGACACCATACATCTCATCAAAATATCGAACGAATACCAAATTCATATGACTACTTATAGCAAGACTTCTCCCATGTCCCTAGGAACAAACGTAACTACTCACAAAGCATATTCATGTTCATAATCAGAGGAGTATTAATATGCATAATGGATCTGAACATATGATCTTCCACCAAGTAAACCAACTAGCATCAACGACAAGGAGTAAAAAACACTACTAGCAACCCACAGGTACCAATCTGATGTTTGGATACAAAGATTGGATACAAGAGATGAACTAGGGTTTGAGATGAGATGGTGCTGGTGAAGATGTTGATGGATATTGACCCCTTCCTGATGAGAGGATCGTTGGTGATGATTTCCCCCTCCCGGAGGGAAGTTTCCCTGGCAGAACAGCTCCGCCGGAGCCCTAGATTGGTTCCGCCAAGGTTCCGCCTCGTGGCGGCGGAGTTTCGTCCCATGAGCTTGCTTATGATTTTTTCCTCGATGAAAGACTCCATATAGCCAAAGATGGGCATCGGAGGGTCACCAGAGGGCCCACAAGGCAGGGGGCGTGCCCAGGGGGTAGGGCGCGCCCCCCACCATCGTGGACGGTGGGTGGCCCCCCTCTGGTACTTATTTCACCCAATATTTTTTATATATTCTGAAAATAATTCCCATGGAGTTCAGAGATGTGTAGGATAGGTCTCTAATATTTGCTCCTTCGCCATACCAGAATTCCAGCTGCCGGCATTCCCCCTCTTCATGTAAACCTTGTAAAATAAGAGAGAATAGGCATAAGTATTATGACATAATCTGTAACAACAACCCATAATGCAATAAATATCGATATAGAAGCATGATACAAATGGATGTATCAGCGACCGGCCCACCCAACACCCCCACCGTCCCCGCCCAACCTCCCGACGGTCCCCCATCGCCACCACTAGCCTCCCACGCACCAATCCCCGAGGCCCGCCTTCCTCCCCCGCTGTACCCGGCCTTCCTCCCACTGCCGCTGGCCACCGGCCTCCTCCCGTGGCCCTGCAGCTGCCCCTTTCTCGCGGCCGCGCGCCTTCCTCTTCTCACGGACCCGCCACCAGTCTCCTTCCACGCCCCTGCCCCCAGCCTTCTTCTACGGGGGCGCGCCATCCTCCTCCCGTTGCCTCGCCGCCGACCTCCACCGGGATCCCGTGCCTCCCACGCCGCCGGGCGGGATCCAGCACCCCACACCCGACGCCCTGCACCCCATCTCGGATGTCGTCACCCACGTATAGCCTGGCGCCGCTGCTCGCGGCCAGGATCCGGTGCCCTGCATCCACGTCCCGGCGAGCCCAAGCACGCCGCCGGTCTCCTGCCTCCCCATGTCCCGGCGATCCCAAGCACGCTGCCAGCCTCCTCCCTCCCCACGTCGCCACCTACCCAACCTCCCAGCTGCTCCACTGGGTGGATGCTCGATGCGGCCCCACGAGAAGGATTAAGGCAATGACATTTTCCTTTAAACTGTCATCTTCAGGCTATGGCTATTAATTCTCTCTGATTGTTTTCCTCTCTGAACATTTTCCTGCTTGGGCATCTATCATCGACCTTTGAGAAAGCTTGTCATCGACCTTCCCGCACCATTTCTCATTGCCGCCGCACACTGCGCTCCGTGGTTTCCTGGCGCCTCTCCCTCGCGGTTGTTTGTGTTGTGTTCCATGGCACCTTCCCCGTGCTTGCACCGAGCTACTACTAGCTTTGCCTTGTAACACCCCGAGAATCATTTTATAGTAACTCCACACTAATGATGCCAGGTCACCTTGATTACTAAGCTAAATTGCCCCGTGATTGAAACCCAATTCAAATTCAAATTTAAAATGCAAGTTAAATATTTATTTCTTCGAATAGTAAAACTAAAATGTTCAAATTATCCTAAAATTCTCCTAGTCATTGTTCTATTGAAACCAGCCTCATTTGAATTCCCAAAATGCCCCTGGGAATTAATTTAGTGGTCCAGCAGCAATTAAATTGGCCTTTTCCATTTCTAAAAATGGTTAGACAACTCCTTTTAACCCCAAACCTTTTGTCCCATCTCAATATATTGTGTTAGAATTATGTACCAAGTTTTGTTCAGAACAAAACTGATTTGGTACTAAAAGAAAATGCAAAATAGAGGCTAAAAATAATAAACAAAAAAGATAAAAGGGTGAGGTAAAAACAAACTAAACCTACTGGGCATCGTGGCCCATTTAACTATAACACATCCAGCCAACCTAACTCATCCCCCTCCCTGCTACAGGAGTTGAGGGAGATCATTGTCGGAGTAAATGACCACGGGTAGCCTAGCCGGCTCCCCCTGGCCCTTCTGAAAAAATTACGAGCCGATCCGGCCCTCAAGAATCCAAGACCTGGGGCCGCCTTCCCCCTGCTGGCTATCTCCCAGGCCGGCTATCGGAAGAAGACCGACTTTAGCCCTCATGAAGAAAGCCGCGGGAGGGCCGGCTCCGAGAAGCCGGCTGCGAGAAGGCTGACTCCAAGAAGCCGGCACCCACAAAGCGGTCAGGATCGTACCCTCGAAGTCTGCATCCACATAACGGCGATGTGACGGGGCGTGGCTACAGTAAAGCCTGCCACCCCCGAATCCCGGAGCACGCCTGGCACAGTGCGCCGTACGGGTGGCCATGACCCGTCCGGCGCGGCACTGTTGCCACGTTGACCCTGATGTCATCCATGACGGGCTGCCAGTGTGGCCCATGGGCGGTGGGCCCCTTCAGGCAGAGAGACACCCGAAGGCGGCTAGGCCTCCCCTAGTCGGCCCAAGACAGAGCCGACTCTCCACAGCCGGCTTGCCACCTCCCTCGAAGGAGACGCTCCATTAAGGAGACAAGACACGGTGAGGCTACAACGATCACCTGCCGGACGGCGGCACTGTAGCCACACCAACCTCGGCGAAGCCCTCGTCACCAGGATTGAGCAACAGTAACCAGCCACTGACAAGGCCCTGGACAGTGGGGCCTGCCTGTCGACCAAGGAGCCGGCAGCCGGCGGGACCCACCAGCCGGCGGGCCCCAGCAGCCGGCGCATAAGCCGGCGAGTGTAGCCATAGACGGCTGGGCCCCATGCCCAGCCGGATTACCATTGTACCCCCGGGGGGTAGGCCTATATAAACCCCCCGGGACACCCATGCAAAGGGTTGATCCAAGCTAGTTCTAGACACCACATAGAGAGGGGAGGAGGGCTAGCCGTGCTCTACTTCTTCTCCTCACAAAACAGCTCAAGGAGCATCGTGTAGCTACTTGTTCATCTAGTGATCATGCGGAGACCCCGCAGAGCAGCGGTAGGGGTGTTATCTCCACGGAGAGCCCCGAAGCTGGGTAAGATTAGCCGGCGTGCATGTCTTCGCCTCATCCCGCTTCCAGGCACCGGCGACTTCTTACTGGTCCCCACAATGATAAGCCACCCGTTGGCATATGTCGCACCTACCACCCGACATTTGGCGCCCACCGTGGGGCCAGGTGCACCGTCGCCCGGAGACATGTTCTGGACAGGAACCCTCTTCCTCCCCAGTGAACGTAGCCAGCCTGGCACGCCCGATGGCACTTGCCACAACGCGCTGCAAGGCGTCACCAACGTGTGCGCAGCGAGCGGCCTCGCCAATCTCCTTGAAAAGACCCTCATCTCCGACGAGCTCGCCTCTGACGCGGGCACCGACCACCTCGTCAACCTCCTCGGCCAGCTCCACGTCTTCGGCAAGCCTGCTGTGGACTTGGAGTCGGTTGGCTCCACCGATCCGATGCCTATCGACTCCGACACGGCCTGACTCGACACTTTCCCCACCGACGTCACGATCTACAACGACCCACTTCCCCGGGCCGATGGCTGCGACGCTATCACCACTGAGGTGATGGTCATCGGCCACGGCGATGCTTCTGACGAGAGCGCACACAACGCCCCGCATACGGAGGTCCACGACTTGACCATCCCCCTCCCGGCTGATGCCGATGCCGAAGCACTGGAGGCTCGCCGCCTCGCCCTCCTCGCGGAGGGCCGGCAGTTGGCTTCCATGAGACGCCTCACTAAGGCCCACCGGCGCGAAGCCGACCGCGCCGCCTTTGGCACGCCGCCCCTAGGCGGGCCCAGCCGGGCCGGCGTTGTCAGACAGCGCGGCGCTGTCGTCGCCGACACGCTAGGAGTCGACCGCCCAGTCTACACCACTCCACTCGAGAACCTGCGTGCCGCCCAGGCGGCCATAGACGAGCTAGACGGATTGGGGGCCGAAGAACTCCCCCACATGACTAGACGCATCCAGCAGCTAATCAATGTGGCCGCGCAGCGGCACGAAGCCGACGCCCGCGCGGAAATCCCCCCCCCCCCCACGCCGAGATCATGGCGCGACGTCCCGGACGCCGACTGTGGGTAAAACCCGCGCGCGGCACGAGAAAGAGCCGGCTGCCAGCCGAAGTCGAACCCGAATCTCCATCGAGCGAGACGCAGAAGGCCATCCCTGGGCCATGGAGTGGCGGGGCAACCCGCCTCCGCCTCGGCCCCGTGGGGAGAGATATCCCACCCCACCGCCTATTGCGCATCTGACTCTCAGCGGCCGACTAGGCCGCCACGAAGGAGTCGGCGAGAACGACGCCCGCCATCGGATCGACCGCCTAGTGCGATCCCTGGCGCTGGAAGAAGAAGATGATGTCAGCCCGCCTTGCTTCGGCCCCCGCATTTGCGATGAGCCTTTCCCCAAAGGGTTCTTGCTCCCAAGAGACACGCCCAAGTACAACGGCTCCGTGAAGCCGGAAGATTGGTTGATCGACTACTCCACGACGGTTAGCATAGAAAATGGCAACAGGCGCGTTGCCGTGAAGTACGTGCCCCTCATGCTGCAAGGCACGGTGCGGACCTGGCTCAATAGCCTCAAGCCATACAGCATCAATAGCTGGCTAGACTTCACAGAAGCCTTCGTCCGCAACTTCACCAGCACCTACAAGCGGGCTCCCAAGCCCAGATAGTTCTCCTTGTGTGTACAAGGCCCCGCCGAGTCCACTCGCGACTACCTCACGTGTTGGGCCGAGCTCCGCAACTCTTGCAAAGGGGTGCACAAGGTGCAAGCCATAGAATACTTCACTGCCGGGTGCCGAGAAGGCACCCTCCTCAAGCACAAGCTTCTCTGCGACGAGCCGACTACCCTCGACAAGCTACTGGACATAGCGGACAAGTACGCCACCGCCGACTCCTCAATGAAGACCGAGCTCCGGGTAGATGCGTCCGGGAAAGTACTCAACCCGGCGCCCAAGACGCCGGCTAGGGACTCCGGCCGACGCCCACACCAGAACGACCACAAGCGCAAGGGCCCCATGCTGCCCTCCACCAGTTGGAAGGTGGCCACAGTCGAAGACGAGCAGCCCGAAGGGCAGCCCGCACTCAAGAAGCAGAGGGGCGGCAAGCCGGCGTGGCAGCCGGCCTTCTCCTACGAGCAAACTCTCGACGCCCCATGCAAGTTCCACAGCGGCGCGAAGCCATCCAACCACACAACCCGGAAGTGCCACTGGCTCACCCAAATCTCCAAAGGCGAAGGGCTCGCGCCGCCTCCGCCTGCCGGTCCGCTGCCCCCGGCTCCGCAGCCACCGACCGCTCGGCCTACAGTCGGAGCCGTGCATGATGAGCTCCCCGACGAGCATGCCGCTTATGTCGTCTTTACAAGCCAGCCCGAAGATCGGCGCAGCAGACGGCAAGAGCACCAGGAGGTCAGCGTGGTCGCTGCCAACCCCGCCGGACACATGCATTGGTCAGAAAAGCCCATCAGCTGGAGCCGGGCCGACCATCCAGAGGTGATGCCGTCTCCCGGCTCTTATGCTTTGGTGCTGGAAGCCACCCTTGCAACGGACAGACGCGCCGCCCGTTTCTCCCGTGTGTTGATAGACGGCGGGAGCAGCATCAACATCCGGTACCGTGACACCCTGGAGAAGCTAAACGTCAAGACGAAGCAGCTCATGCCTACTCGAACAGTGTTCCATGGCATCGTACCCGGCCTGTCCTGCGCCCCCATTGGCAAGATCAAGATTGATGTACTTTTTAGGGACAAGGAGCATTTCTGCCGGGAAGCGATCCGGTTTGAAGTAGTGGACCTGGAAAGCCCTTACCATGCATTGCTTGGCCGACCTGCCTTGGCCAAATTCATGGCTGTTCCCCACTATGCATACCTCAAGATGAAGATACCAAGCACCAAAGGCGTCATCACCATAGCTGGCGACTACAAGAAGTCCTCTGAGTGTGCGGCAGCCAGCAGCCGGCTGGCCGAGTCCCTTGTGATCGCCGAAGAAAAGAAGATGCTGGACCGAGTCGTGGCCATAGCCGGCAAGTAGTCGGCCGTATCCCCCGACCCCAAGGAGCATGATGCTCAAGGATCTTTCCAGCCGGCCAAGGAGACGAAGAAGATACCTCTTGACCCCGAGCTCCCAGAGAGGTTTGCCGTCATCGGGGCAAGCCTGAACAGCAAATAGGAAGGCGAGCTCGACGATTTCCTCCGTGAGAATCGGGACATCTTTGCATGGTCCCCCAAGGACATGCCGGGTGTTCCGACGAAATTCGCCGAGCACAAACTACACGTTCGAGAAGACGCAAAGCTAGTCAAACAACCCCTTCGCCGATTGTCGGAGGAGAAACGCAGGATTGTAGGGGAGGAGATAGCCCGGCTTTTGGAAGCCGGCTTCATTATGGAAGTTTTCTTTCCAGAGTGGCTCGCCAACCCGGTCCTCGTGCTAAAGAAGAACAACAAGTGGCGCATGTGCATAGACTACACAAGCCTCAACAAGGCCTGCCCCAAAGATCCCTTTGCCCTGCCAAGGATAGACCAGGTGATAGACTCCACAGCCGGATGCGAGCTGTTGAGTTTCTTGGATGCTTACTCCGGATATCACCAGATAAAGCTGGATCTGGACGACCGCCTGAAGACCGCCTTCATCACGCCATTTGGAGCCTTCTGCTACCTGACTATGACATTCGGCCTGAGAAATGCCGGTGCCACTTTTCAGCGTTGCATGCAGAAGTGCCTCCTCAAGCAACTCGGCAGAAACGCTCACGTTTACGTGGACAACATCGTGGTGAAGACGGAGAAGCGCGACACCTTGCTGGGAGACCTCAAGGAAATGTTTGAGAACTTGCGCCGATTTCAAATCAAGCTCAACCCCGAGAAATGCGTGTTCGGAGTGCCAGCCGGCCAGCTTCTAGGTTTCCTGGTCTCCGAACGCGGCATCGAATGCAACCCAGTGAAGATCAAGGCCATCGAGAGAATGGCAATCCCCACCAAGCTTCGAGACATTCAGAAGTTCACCGGGTGCTTGGCCTCCTTGAACCGCTTCATCAGCCGGCTCGGAGAGAAAGCTCTCCCCCTCTACCGCCTCATGAAGAAGAGCACTCACTTCGAGTGGAACGACCAGGCCGACCAAGCTTTTCACGAGCTGAAGAAGATGCTGGCCACGCCGCCTGTCCTCGCGGCGCCGACTGAGAAAGAGCCCATGCTCCTTTACATCACCGCAACCAGCCGGGTGGTCAGCACCGTCATCGTAGTCCAACGCCCAGAAAAAGGCCAAGCCCAGCCGGTCCAGAGGCCGGTGTATTATTTGAGCGAGGTGCTGTCCGCCTCAAAGCAGAACTACCCGCACTACCAGAAGATGTGTTACGGCGTGTACTTCACCGCCAAGAAGCTGAAGCCCTACTTCCAAGAGCATGCCATCACGGTCGTGTGCACCGCCCTGCTGGCCGAGATCATAGGCAGCCGGGATGCATCCGGCCTGGTGGCGAAATGGGCCATCGAGCTGGCCCCCTACATGATCTTCTACCAGCCCCGCACCGCCATCAAGTCCCAAGCACTGGCCGACTTCCTCGTCGACTGGGCCGAGACCCAGTACCTGCCGCCGGCTCCCGACTCCACCCATTGGCGCATGCACTTCGACGGGTCCAAGATGCGCACCAGCTTGGGAGCCGGCGTCGTCCTTACCTCTCCGGAAGGCGACAAGCTCAGATACACGATACAGATCCACTTTGCCGCCTCCAACAACGTGGCCGAGTACGAGGCACTCATACACGGGCTCCGGCTTGCCAAAGAGCTTGGCATTCGCTGGATCCTATGTTATGGCGACTCGGACCTGGTGGTCCAGCAATCATCCGGCGACTGGGACGCCAAGGACGCGAATATGGCGAGCTACCGCTTCCTGGTCCAACAACTCAGCGGATACTTTGAAGGATGCGAGTTCCTCCACGTACCGCGAGCCGACAACGAGCCAGTCGATGCCCTGGCTCGAATAGGCTCCACTCGGCAAGCAATTCCAACCAGCGTCGCTCTACAACGCCTCCTCAAGCCATCCATCAAGCCGTCTCCAGAGTCCGATTCCATCTTCGTGCCGCCTGACCCCGATGCGGCCGGGTCCGGCTCAAAGAATCAAGTAGGCGACCCCAAGACTCCCGTAGCCAGCCCGGCGACTTCGGCAGCCGGCTTGGCGACTTCGGCAGCCGGCTCGGGGACTGCCGCACCCGGCTCGGGGACTGCGGTAGCCGGCTTGGGGACTGCACCAGCACAACAGCCGGCCACCGACTCCAGCACCTCACCACCCAGCCCGCCCACCCTGGTGGCAGTAGCCACATTGGCAGTAGAAGAAGTCGCGGCTCCATCATGGGCTCAGTCCATCCTCAACATCCTAGTAAACCAAGACCTGCCGGCTGACGAAACAGAAGCAAGACAAGTCCAACATCGAGCCGGAGCATACACAATCGTCAACAGAGAGCTCGTCAAGAGCAGTGTCACTGGAGTCCTCGAACGGTGCGTCGAGCAAGAGAAAGGCATTGCAATCCTCAGAGATATTCAACAAGGAGAATGCGGCCACCATGCAGCCTCAAGATCATTTGTCGCCAAAGCCTTCCGCCATGGTTTCTTCTGGCCAACTGCTTTGGATGATGCCAAAGAATTAGTTTAACATTGCAAGGGGTGCCAACTCTTCAGCTCCAAGCAACACATGCCGGCCTCGGCACTCAAGACCATTCCCCTCACTTGGCCCTTTGCCGTTTGGGGACTAGACATGGTGGGCCCATTCAAGACGGCGCGCGGCGGCATGATGCATTTGCTCGTCGCCGTGGACAAATTCACCAAGTGGATTGAGGCAAAGCCGATCAAGAAGCTGAATGGGCCGACTGCTGTGACGTTTATCGCAGACATAACAACTCAGTACGGCGTGCCGCACAACATCATCACCGACAATGGCACGAATTTTGCCAAAGGAGCCTTGGCACGTTTCGGCGCAGCCCAAGGTATCCGGCTGGATTTAGCATCCATCGCCCACCCGCAGTCAAATGGCCAGGTCGAGCGAGCCAACGGCCTCATCCTCTTCGGCATCAAGCCCCGACTGGTCGTACCTCTGGAGCGCTCAGCCGGCTGTTGGGTCGATGAGCTGCCGTCTGTCCTCTGGAGTCTGTGCACTACACCAAACAAGTCAACCGGCTTCACCCCTTTCTTCCTTGTGTATGGTGCCGAGGCGGTCATCCCAACTGACATCGAGTTTGACTCGCCTTGTGTAACCACGTACACGGAAGCGGAGGCCAAGGAAGCACGAGAAGACGGCGTCGACCTGCTGGAAGAAAGCCGGCTGTTAGCCCTCAGCCGGTCTGCCATCTACCAGCAGGGTTTGCGCCGCTACCACAGCCGGAAAGTCAGGCCAAGATCTTTCCAAGAGGGCGATCTTGTGCTCCGGCTGATCGAGCGAACAGCCGGCCAGCACAAGCTCTCGGCCCCTTGGGAAGGCCCCTTCGTCATCAGCAGAGCTCTAGGCAACGACTCCTACTACCTGATCGACGCACAGAAGCCGAAGGCACGCAAGAGAGACGACTCCGGCAAGGAGTCGGAACGACCATGGAACGCCAACCTCCTTCGAAGGTTTTACAGTTGAAAGGCAGTATGTATCACGCTAACTTTTGTATTAAGTACAAGACAATAGGCCCCCCGAGGAGGGCTCGGGGACTGCCATCCCTTATTTATGAATGAAAAGTATCATGCTTATGACCTTGTCATTTCATTTACCTGTTCCGTCCGGCACCGGGTTCGACTAGTCAGCTCGGGGACTGGCCAATTGGAGTTATATTAGAAGTCCTACCCACAGTCAGACAAGTAGTGTGCCGGCTCCCAAGCCTTCTCTTGCCAAAAGTCGCAGTTCGAAGAACCGGCTGTCCGGCTGGCAAGAGTTAAAGGCAGGAATGGGCGCCCACACAAAAAACGGCTAGGGACTAACGGACTAATATAACAAAAGCCGGTTTTTCTCACACCGCCGACTGGCTACCAGAGTAACCGGCCGGCCGGTTTCCATTCACTTCACTTCAATCCAAGAAAGCTCAAGTACTTGCCTCCCCAAAGAGGGAAGGCGGCAAAGGAAAAGGCCTAAGGATAAAAAAGCATACGCGAATGGAAACCAAACATGCACATAACAATATTTACATAAAAAGACCTCCGAGAGGCCAGCATTCAACATAGTTTGGATACACCCCCAGTGGGTGGAACTGCGAAACTTAATGAAGATTGTTCAAAAGACAACAAGCAGGAAAGATAAAGACGGCAGGTCAAGTCGGCGGAGCGACCGACGAGCTGGGCTGGTTGGCGGAGACGGTCGTGCCGGCTGAAGGAGCGGCCGGCTGGCGAACTTCGGCTTGGTCACCGCCTCCCGCAGAGGGCGCGCTGCCACGCGCCTCGTTGCTGGAAGCACGGTCGGCCTGAGGTCGGCCGGTTGTTCCACCAGCTGGCTCTCGACGTCTTCGTCGTCCTCCTCTTTGTCATCCTCGCGCTCGTCGCTGGAGGCAATCTCTTCCGCCGAGTCCTCGCCCACCGCCGGGTTCAGCCCGAACCACTCCTCCGGTTGAGCAACACCGTCATCATCGATTTCGGGTGCGAAAACGCTGATGTCGGTGCACTCGGCGATCGTCGAAGCTCGCTGGGCGATAGCCGGCCTCACCTCCTCCAGCTCCGCGTCGGCCTCCATCCACCAAGTGCGCAGCTAGTCCAGGCTCAGCCCTGGGTACCAAGCCCGAACGAACTCCAACGCCCGCCCGGCTCTGAGGCGGTCCGCCACGCCTTCCAAGCTTCAAAACAACCGACTGCGACCTCTAGCCAGTCGGTGGTTCGGCTCGGGGTGCGGGGGATCGTCTCGCCAGGCCAGAGGGCGGCCAACACTTGTGCCCCGGCACGTTGGAGCCGGCGAAGCATCCGATGAGCCAGCTGCAACCGCGCCTGGACAGCCAAAAGCTGCTCCTCAAGCGTCCGGTTCGCATCCAGCGCGATGTTGGCCCCCGCCTGACGACGCGCCTCGTGATGGGCCTCAATGCTTTGGGCGGCGAAGGCGGAGTAGCCGGGGAAGTAGTCTACACCAAAAAACAAGCAGTAGCTCAAGATAAGCCAAAAACCCAGGCGGCAAGGGGCAGGAGAAGGGCGAGGAGGGCGGCTTACCATCGATCAAATCCTCGATCTGGCCGAAGCCTTCATCCAGGGCTCGCCGGGTCTCAGCCCAGCTCGCCGCCTCGGTCTCATACTCTGCCTTCAAGGCGGCTTCGCTATCCTGCGCCGCCTGCAGGGCCTCCTGGTGGCTCTTCGCTTGGTCGGCCAGCTCCTTGGCTAGGCGATCCCGTTCCTGGACCAAGGCGACGTACTCGGCCTCCTTGGTATGAAGGGCGGCCCTCGCTTCGCCGAGCTCCTTCCTCAAGTCGGCGTTGGCCCCTGAAGACAAAGAAAAAGAAAAACCAATAAGGAAAGAGTCGTCAAGAAAGATCCGACCCGACTGCTCAGCAGCCGGCCCGAATCTCGGGGACTACACCCAGTGGGTGCGCTGACGCGCCCACACAGGAGACAGACAAGATCGAGTACTTACTTCGGCTGTCGGCTAGGTCGTCGGTCATCCGGCTCAACTCCCGAGCCTGGGAGTTGAAGGCGGCAGCACGGAGGTTGTGATATTCCTGAAAATTCAGACAAAAGCAAAGTAAGATAGCCGTCAAGAAAGATCTGACCCGATTACGCAGCAGTCGGCCCGAATCTCGGGGACTACACCCAGTGGGTGCGCTGACGCGCCCCCACGGAAGAAATCAAGAAATCAAAACCGGCCAAGAACGAAGGACTTACCCGGATGGAGGCTCGCGTCAACAAGAACTCCTGGGTGAACTGTTGCAGCAGGGTGGCCTGAGCCTGCAGCCGGCTCCGGACCCCTTGAGCTGCCACGTTCAGCTCGCCAGTCCCTCCGCTGGGAGTCCACTCGGACGTGGCAGTGCTGGCCGCCTCCAGATCTTCTGCCGGCTGGCCTACGCCCGCGACTCGGCGCAACTCCGGCGGAGTGACGCCTCCCCCTGCGCGTCGGCCCATCGCCGGCTGCACCTCGAGGCCAGCTCTGTTCGCCGGCTCACCCCCAGTCGGCCCCTCTGGCTCCGCCGACGATTGGCCGTCTTGGCCCGCTCTGGTTGGCGCTGCTGGCGGTGCCCTCCTCACAAGGGCCGCGGGGTCCTCCCCCCTCTCCATCAGCGGCGGGTCTTGGACGATCTCCTCCGCCAAGGGCAATGGGGTGTCGGGGGCTACGGCTCGGAGGGGAATGGCGAGCAGCGGAGGCTGGTTGCGCGAGCTTTCCGCCTCCCTCTCCGTGGTCGCCGCCTCCATCTGGGCCCTGGCTGCCGCGTCGGCCTGCTCCTTCGCCGCCTGGGCGGCCGCCTTCTTCGTCGCCTCGCGCTCCTCCTGCGCTTCGCGGGCGTTCCGCTCTGTGGCCTCCCTGAGGTCGGCGCGGGGGTCCACGCGGCGGGAGCTCGAAGACCCTCCAGCCGGCCCCACTACGGAGCCGCCCGGACCCCGCTCAAGGGAAAGCGGCGCCCTGTCCAGCAAGCGAGAAAAAGTTAAGAAGAATATTCGAAGAGAAAGAGAATGATGAAGGGCATGCGACCAGGGAATCGGCGACTTACGCTGAAACCGCCTGAGGCTGCTTCACTGCCTTGCGGAAGTGGGCCGCCTTCGCGGCCGCCTCATCTCGTTTTGTCGCCACGGTGGAGGGCTTGGACTTCTTCGGCCGACTGCCGAAGAGGCCTGAAGCGGCCCAGCGCTTCCGCGCGCCGCCGGCAGCCGGTGCGATGGACGAGCCCGCGCCTTGATAGTCGGCCGCTGGCTGGCGACGCGGGGCGACTTCGGCTTCAGCATCATCCGGCCAGTCCTCGAAGCTCACGGTGAACCTTCAGCCTCCCGGCTCGACGTTGTCCCCCACGACGGCGTGGCGGCCACCTCCAAGTCCGGGTCGTCAACGTTGTCCACCGTACGGTCGGGGGCATACTGGCGTTCAATCCCTGCCGCCCCGGCCGGCGGCGGAAGAAGAGGGTTCTGCTCAAAAGAACCAACTGGTCAGAGGCCGGCCGTCATGAAGCCGGCTAACGACAAAAAGAAGATAGAGAGAGAAGCTTACCACGGGCGGAGGATTGGCGCGAGAATACGGCGCCTTGCCGTATTGCCAGTCCCCGGCGAGCTTGCAGTTGGCGATGTAATTAACCATGAGCGCCACCTCCGCGTGGGGCATTTCCCATGTGCTCAGCTGGCTTGGGTCAAAGCGGCCGCTCATCTGACACATCATATGGGGCCGGCTTTGGAGAGGAAGAATCCGGCGCTCCACGAAGGCGGCCACCAAGTCGGCCCCGCGTAGGCCTTCCGACTAGATCATCACCCGAAGCCGGAAGACGGCGGCGTTCCCGGCCGGGGACAGTGACCGGGACCGGAAGCTCCACGAGGGCTACCTCCCAGCCGGCGGGCCGGCTACATAAGCCGGCAGGTTGATGTAGTCTCCTTGCTCGGCGACGTTCTTCATGTAGAAATATGATTTCTGCCAGACCTTCACCGACTAGATCAGGGGAATGGGTGGGAATGGGTTGTTCTCGCTCGCCCTCCTCATGGCGATGAAGGCCCCGCAGGGGGCAGGCACGCCGGTGACGACGGTGCTGAGTTTGCTCTGGAAGAACTCTCCCCAGAGCTCCAGCGTGGGGAGCAGCCCCAAGAAGCCTTCGCAGAGAGAGACGAAGGCCGACAACAGCATCACCGCATTGGGCGTGAGGTGATGCGGCTGGATGTTGTAGAACTCGAGGAAGGAGCGCAGAAATCCGCTCGCCGGAAGGCCGAAGCCGCGCAGGCAGTGCGAGCGGAAGACGACCTGCTCGCCCTCCTCCGGCGCCAGCGAGATCTCCGTCCCCAGCGCCAGGCGGACCTGCACGAGGTCGGCGCCGGGCAGGCGCCGAGTCTGGCGGAGGAACTCCACATGGTCTTCATGGACGTTGGAGCCGTCCCACGAGCTTGACAACGCCATGGGAGCAGGGCGATGTGGGGGTGCTGTGATGGGAAGCTGCGATGGCAGCGAGAGGAAGAAACGAGGATTAGGAGGGGCGGAGCGAGAGAGAGCGTGCGAACCTCTATCGCTCTCCCTCCTCCCCCTACTTACTGGCTCGTGTGGCGGAGCCGAGGAGGCGCGGCGTGGGGAGGCGTGGGGATCGATCGTGCCCACTCCCCATGTCCCGCGATTATTGAGCTTTAACGGCAAAACAAAACTGCCTCGAGAAGGCGAGCGGCCTCTGTGGGCCACGGAAGATCCGCGCCCAGACCAAGGCTGGCGAGTGGCGGGCCCGGGCCTGCTACGGCGTCCCATCGCGCGCGTGCTCTCGCAGGATCTCGCTGCCACGTGGCTGCGGGAGGGCCCGCGGTCAGCACGCAGGTCCCCCCCCCTCTTCCCGCCTGCAAGACGCAGGGCTCTCTGAAGTCGGCATACACCCGCTAAGCCGACTCTTCCGGATAGGAAGCTGACCAAGCTTCTCGTCCCTTTGTCCGCCTCGAAACTCGATCAGCTTCGGGGACTACTGTCAGAGTAAATAGCCATGGATAGCCTAGTCGGCTTCCCCTGGCCCTTCTGAAAAAATTACGAGCCCGTCCGGCTCTCAAGAATCCAAGACACGGAGCCGCCTTCCCCTTGCTGGCTGCCACCCAAGCCGGCTTCCGGAAGGTGGTTCGACTTTAGCCCTCATGAAGAAAGCCATGGGAGGGCCGGCTTCGAGAAGCCGGCCATGAGGAGGCCGACTCCAAGAAGCCGACTCCCATAAAGCGGTCAAGACCGTACCCACAAAGTTTGCACCCACCTAACGGCGGTGCGACGGGGCATGGCTACAGTGAAGCCTGCCACCCCCGAATCCCAGAGCACGCCTGGCACAGTGCGCCGTACGGGGTAGGCATGACCCGTCCGGCGCGGCACTGTTGCCATGCTGACCTTAGCGTCACCCATGACGGGCCGCCAGCGTGGCCCACAGACGATGGGCCCCTTCGGGCAGAGAGACGCCTGAAGGCGGCCACGCCTCCAACCAGTCGGCTCGAGACGGAGCCGGCTCCCCGCAGTCGGCTAGCCGCCTCCCTCGAAGGAGACGCCCCATTAACGAGACTAGACACGGTGAGGCTACAGCGATCGCCAGACAAGCGGCGGCACTGTAGCCACGCCTACCACGACGAAGCCTACGTCACCAAGATGAAGCCACAATAACCAGCCGCCGACCAGGCCCTGGACAGTGGGACCTGCCTGTCGACCAAGGGGCCGGCAGCCGGCGGGACCCACCAGTCGGCGGGCCCCAGCAGCCGGCACGGAAGCCGGCGAGTGCAGTCACAGACGGCTGGGCCCCGCGCCCAGTCGGATTACCATTGTACCCCCGGGGAGTAGGCCTATATAAGCCCCCCGGGGCACCCATGCAAAGGGTTCCACCCCCTGCTAGTCTTAGACACCATACAAGGAGAGGAAGTAGGCTAGCCGTGGTCTTCTTCCTCCTCCCACCCAAACAGCTCAAGGAAGGAGACGCCCCACCCAAGCAGCAGTAGGGGTGTTATCTCCACGGAGAGCCCCGAAGCTGGGTAAGATCCGCCGGCGTCCATGTCTTCGCCTTATCCCGTTTCCAGGCACCGGCAATGTCTTACTGGCTCCCACAATGATAAGCCACCCATTGGCATATGTCGCACCTACCACCCGACACGCACCAACCACTCGACAATCATGGAGGCCATCCATGGCGCCCCGGCCAGGTGCCGTCCATCCACGCCCCCCCTCGTCTACAAGGTGCCCCGACCCAGTGAAAAACCCTAGCAACCCCACTCCCCCCTCTCGCCCCAGATCCTCCTCCCCGCACTCACCCGAACGCCCCCATCCCCTTCTGCTCGATCTGAAACACGTGATCTCCACGGTAACCGAGCTCCTCACCGTCATTACCGCGGCCGATGTCGACGTGGTTGCTCTGGAGCACGTCCAGGAGGTCCAGCGTGGCCGTCTTCGTCCGTTCTGGGCTTCAATTCAAGTCGGGGCGTCATCAAGCTCGCCATCGCCGATATTCTTCGCATTCGGCCGCCGTCTTCTCGTCGTTGATCTACACTGCTCCGACCATCCCCGATCTCGTCATCGCGCTCATGGCGAGCTTCTATCCGGGACCCCCCTCTCCCCTAAGTCGATTGGTCGCCATAGCCGCCTCCACCCGCCAAGGCCGCCATGGCCGAAGCTCATCGCGTGCCTGTCCACAACCGCACGCCGTGGCCGTGCCCGGATTCCGTACTCGCTGCATCCGCCCGTGCCCGCGCGCACCATCGCCTGCCCGAGCCGTGCCTTGCTCGCCCGCTACTGTTGCTGATGTTCCGTGTGCTGCGTGCCACCACCATTGCTCTCTGTCGCTCCTGCCCGTCGGCTGCACTAGCTACTGCTGCTGATTACTACTCTAGTCACCGCTACCAGCAGCTACCCGCGTCAGACCGCACTGACCCCGCTTGAGACCACGCACCCCCGCCCTCCTTCTCCTCCTGCCGCCGCTCGCTCCTACCGCCACGGCCCGCTGCTGCACTGGCCGCCTCGCTTGCCTAGCACATCACCGGAGGCCGCCGCAGCCCCTCCCCCCGTCCGCGTGCCCCATCACTTGCGGCTGCGTCCGCCTCAGCCGGCGCGCCCACCTCCTCCTGGGCCTGCTCGCGGCCCCTATGCTATGCCTTTCCAAGGCCATCACCATGGCCGCCGACGCCGTACTCTACGAGCACATGCATGCGGCGGCACAGTCTCACCAAAGGCCGATTTGCGCCACTGGCACATGGGCCCTACCCCCTGTTAATTAGGAAGGCCCTAATTAGTTTAGCCCCCAACCCCCCTAATTAAGCTATTTAAAGTTAGTCAAGATTTTATTAATTAAAATGGGTGTGTGACGATTGAGACCCACATACACTGTTCACATTTGACTAGTCAACAGTTCAACATTGACTGCTCACTAGGCAGTCAACAGGGCCCACAGTCATCCTCTGATGCACTGCTGGTTTCACTGGACCGGGTGCGTCTAGTATTTTAGGTGTACTTTCGAATTAATATTGAAGCCAGGAATTACATAATATTAATAAAACTTTGAAAATTAATAGAAGATAAACCGTTCGTCGGATGGAAAACTTTGTACATGAAAGTTGCTCAGAACGACAAGACGAATCCGAATATGCAGTCTATTCATTGGCCACACATCCCTACAACCTTTCCCCTCTGGTTCGGTTGTCAGAATATGCCAAACACCGGGAATACTTTCCCGGATGTTCCCTCCTTCACCGGTATCACCAATCCCTGCGTTAGGTCACCCTTAACACAACGTATTGCCATGTCTTGCTTTGTGTTACATTTGATTGCTCTGTTATTTATTGTGTTCCCCCTCCGTTACTTCTTTCCGGTGGACTCTGAGACCACTGCCGATGTCCGTGTGTTCGACTACATCAAACATGACCCCTCCTTCTTGCCAGAGCAACCAGGCAAGCCCCCCCTTGATCACCAGATATCACCTATTTCTTCTCCCTACTGCTTGCATTAGAGTAGTGTAGCATGTTACTGTTTTCGGTTAATGCTATTCTGATGCATAGCCTGTCCTTGCTACTACTGTTGTTACCTTTACCTGCATCCTAAATGCTTAGTATAGGATGCTAGTATTCCATCAATGGCCCTACATTCTTGTCCATCTTCCATGCTATACTATCGGGCCGTGATCACTTGGAAGGTGATCACGGGTATATACTTATATACATAATATGTGATACATGTGGTGACTAAAGTCGGGTCGGCTCGTAGAGTACCCGCAAGTGATTCCGATGTGGGGGTTGAAGGGGCAGGTGGTTCCATCCAGGTAGTGGTGGGCCTGGGTTCTCGACGGCCCCCGACTGTTACTTTGTGGTGGAGTGACAGGGCAGGTTGATACCACCCAGGAGAAAGGTGGGCCTAGCCCTGGTCGGCATCCACGGTTAATTCAATTAACACGTTTAATGAGATTTGGGTATTTGATTTCAGTATGGACACTGGCCTCTATGCACTAACCAACTACGCGGGAATAGTTATGGGCACTCGACGTCGTGGTATCAGCCGAAGCCTTCTTGACGTCAGCGACTGAGCGGCGCGCGCCGGGTTGGACCGCGTAATGCAACTTCCTTGGAAATGGAGGTTGCTAGGTCTGCTCTCGACCGCCCTCGCAACGTGCAAGTGTGCAATGGGCGATGGGCCCAGACCCCTGCCCGCATATGATTTAGACCGGCGTGGTGACCTCTCTCTTGTGCCTAGGTAGGGCTGCGACGTGTTGATCTTCCGAGGCCGTGCATGACCCAGGAAAGTATGTCCGGCCAAAGGGGATCGAGCGTGTTGGGAAATGTGGTGCACCCCTGCAGGGAAGTTTATCTATTCGAATAGTCGTGTCCCTCGGTAAAAGGATGACCCGGAGTTGTACCTTGACCTTATGACAACTAGAGCCGGATACTTAATGAAATACGCCCTTCCATGTGCCAGATACAACCCGGTGATCTCTCTCTCACAGGGCGACGAGGGGGGGATCGACGGGTAGGATTATGCTATGCGATGATACTTGGTTAACTTACCATCTACTCTCTTCTACTGCTTCAAGATGGAGGCTGCCAGAAGCGTAGTCTTCGATAGGACTAGCTATCCCCCTCTTATTTTGGCATTCTGCAGTTCAGTCCATAGATACTACCCATTTCATTGATACCAATGCATATGTAGTGTAGATCCTTGCTTGCGAGTACTTTGGATGAGTACTCACGGTTGCTTTCCTACTTCTTTTTCCCCCTTTCCCGGTTACTGCGATCATATGATGGAGTCCAGGAGCCAGAGGATCCTAAGGATGGTTCTATGTGGAGTTCGACTTCGAGGAGTAGTTAGGATGTCCCAGGCAGGAGGCCTTGCCTTTTCGATCGTTGCTACTTTTGTGCTAGCCTTCTAAAGGAAAACTTGTTTAACTTATGTCTGTACTATGATATTATTGCTTCCGCTGACTTTTGTGTATTCAAGCCGTCGTGGCCCCTGGCTTGTAATATAAAGCTTGTTTTATTATAATTTGTGTCTAGTGTTGTGTTGTGATATCTTCCCGTGAGTCCTTGATCTGGATCGTACACATTTGCGTTTATGATTAGTGTACGGTCATATCAGGGGCGTCACAAGTTGGTATCAGAGCCGACTGCCTGTAGGAACTCCCTTTCAAACTCCTTGGCCGAAGTTGAGTCTAGTCGATGAAAACTATTTTACTAACATGGCTGGATGACCCATGGGCCCACGTCGCCATTGGGTGGTATTAGGATCTTTTACTCCTCATCTATACTCTGGGACTCTGATTTCTCTCCTATTTGGGTTAATGATCTTGCTAAATCTAACTCTGTGTTCTCGTAAATACTTTCACCCAAAAGGCACCACAGTCCGAACGATCGCTTGTTTCACCAAAAGATTCGGAAGACACCCTATGATGTTCTCTCGAGATTATGTGCCATCGCTTTTACAATTCCCTACCACCGATGGATCTTTATGGATAACTACCTACATTTTTCATTCATACATTCATCCCTAGTTGATCTTGTTATTACGAGATACACTGAAATTCTCTCTATTGTTCCGAGAATACTTTGTGCCTACTGCCCTGCAGTTCTTTGCCACATGAATACCCCTACGGATAATTCCTCTGACTTACCGAGTATCGCTCATCCCCAGTTGTTCATGTGTTTTAGAAGGGTCTTCGAAATACTAATCGATCTTCGGAAAATCCTCAGCAGCTTATTGCTCTTGAAATCCTTGCTGGCTTGTATTATGGTTAATCCCATAAGTAATCTTATTGGCATCATTTTAGGTCCGTCGATTCAATATGTTGCGATTGCTTGTAATCCTCAGACGAATCCTAGAATTCAGCATTCTGGCTCAAATGTCATTTTGAACAAGAGCTGGTTCTCAACCAATCAAATTGCCGTCGATTGTATCCCTAAGTCTATTCAGCTTACCCATCATTAATCAGAGTGTTTGCTCCTGATCCCTTGACTTGGAAATCATAATTCCTTGGCATTTGAGCATTGAATTAGTCGGTTGCTTTTATAATCCAATATCTTTTCATTTCCTCTGGTTGGGAGCCGATGCTCACATCAGCTCCATTATGGACCATCAGATCATTTGTTAAATTATCATCCAAGAAGTTATTTCCCTAATGCATGATTCCATTGGTAAATCATATTCTCTGAATTGGCCAACCATGCTCTGCTTTCGAGCTAGTGATAATTACTCTCGAAGCTTGTGGTATATGTTTCTAAGTGGCCCCGATGGGTTGAACTTATGCCTTCCTTAATTTGTGTGAACCCGGAAGTTTTTAAACATTCATACTCCTCTAGTAATTCACCACGTAGGTCTTCGCACTCAAATCATCTTTAATAGAGTAGTGAATGAAAGGTTATGCATTGAAGAAGTGGGAGTCGACCTTGAACTTGGTGTTCATGCCCATGGACACGATGTAGATCTTATCATTAAAGCTTCTCTTAAATTAATTATTCCCTGGGTATAAGTTCATCTTATATCTGGGATCTGGCCTTTTGCAATTGTGGTTCCGACCATGTTCTCCTTTAAATACCATTTCTCGGGCAAGTTTAAGCACTTATCCTCTGCAGAGCAATACCCCAGTCCAACCTCTACTTTGGTCTGTCGTCGAGTATTACCACCCTGGTATCTCGAGATTATCATGGAACTGCATAACTTCTGATGAGTTCTCCATCAAGTACTATATTCTCAGTGATTCCAATTTTCCTGGGTCTGAGTTGGTAAGTCACTCAAGGACACCGATAAGTGATTTCGTTGCTTATGAGTTTAATACTCCGTCATGTCATTCCTAGACTGATTGGCTACATTATTATCGTACTAATTTTAATTGTGCTACCTGCCCCTTCTTCTTCGAGCACAATTTTGACGAGGAGCTGAACTTATGTCAATCTTCCTCGTCATATCGTTCCACCTCGAACAACAAACTTGATTCCGAGTTGGTGTCGTATCTGTGGATCCTATAATCTTTCGCTGGTTCAGTCCTTTTGCTTGATGTAGGTGGATTGCCTCTTGGGCTGAGGATGAATAGTACAAGGGGAAGAACAACCTCCTGAGGCGAGGTGTTCTTGTGCTTGGTGGGTGTGAGGATGAGCTGAATGAGTTCCAGACTAGTTCCAAACTAGTTGCCTCCTACTATGGTGGCTAATCCTATTTATAGAGGCCCTGGTCCTATCCCCAAATATTGAGCGAGAAGGGAGCCAACAACGGCCAATTTAAAAGGGGACAACTAGTACAACTTATCCTGACAAAAGCAGTCTTCGCCCGCAAAAGGCTCTAGTGGTGACGCCGCCTTGGGCTCCATGGTGACCTCCGTCTTGCCGTCCTGCTGGTCTTGGTCTCGTTGCACTATATGGAAACCTTTACTTGATGCCTCGGTACTCTGCGCCTACGCTTGCTTCCTTAGAACCAAAGAGGAAACAAGGACATTGTGCGCGCTGGCGCCTGCCTGATCTTGATCATCATGGCTCACGTCATTGAAACCTCGCGAGGTTTGCCTTGCCTTGAAATCTCCGCCCCTCACGAGCCAGCCTGGTGAAGACGGTGCTAAGGAGGTCTTGTGTCGTCCGCCTCGCGAGGCTTGGCCCCTCGCGAGGGTCTTGAGTGCTTGTTGGTGAAAATGGGCCATATGGGCCCACTCGAAGAGCCACGCCGTGGGCCATAGGCAGGCAAGTTTGGGGACCCCCATTCCCAGAATGCCGACAGTAGCCCCCGGGCCCAAGGCATGCTCAGGCTTATCTTCGAGGCGAAGCCAAAGGTCAAGCGCGGAGCGCCGCGGGCCCCAATAGCCTGCGGCCTTGGTCGACGCGTGGCGGTTGATTTGACGCGGGCGTCTCTGCTTCCCCACGCAGTCTCGGCAACTGCCCACCTTGACGAGTCCCTGCTGCATGCAAGGAAAAACCATCATTATTACCTTAGATCACGGAGGCCGGCGGTTGGCCTCCCCTTGGCTATAAATGGTAGGTGGGGGCGAAGCCCCATCATCCGTCTCTTCTCTTCCTCTCCCGCTTCTTCTCTTCCTTGCTCCACTCCTTGCTGGTGCAGTCATGGCGCCGATTCGAAGGTTCTCGGCCGCAGAGAAGGGCAAGGCTCCCCTCAACGAGCCCGAGCTGCTCCCGTCGAAGAAGAGGAGGTCTCATCGCCGCGCGATGGTCGTGAGGCCGGTGGTGTCGCGACCTTGGTATGAGAGGCCGCCTCCTAGGTACCCGTTGCCCTTGAATGCCCACGCTGATGAGTTCGGAGGGAGGAGCGATGAGCGCCGCCGCCCGCGCCAGGGCCGTGGCCACCATGCCGCGGAGGCGCACGCCGTCGCCCCAGGGGTCCACGCTGTAGACTCCTTGTGCGAGTTCGTGTTGTGGGCGGCGATGCCCCCGAACACTTGGATTCGCTTCCCTTCCTTCTTTTCCGCAGAGATGCCACCAAGGGGGCGCTTGAGCTTTGGCTGCAGCACGCCGACTGCGACACCCCGGTGACTGGAGCGGAAATTGAAGTCGTTGCCTTCGGGAGGATCTTAATGACCCGAGGCTAGGGCGAGATTGCCCGAGTCTACCGCGCGGAGGGGGCCCTCGCGATCTTCGAGTACGATGGCGCCTCCATGCTGTTCTTCAAGGTCTTCAATGAGGAAGGCTGCAGCCTAGAGTGCTTCCCTGAAGGACGGCGCAGCGGCGGGCACTGGTCCTGCCGCAGGCCTCGCCTGCAGCTCCTCCAGCGACAGCGGCGAATCCTGGTGGTCCAGCAACTCTCCCGAGCTTTACGAGACTCCGGAGACGAGCGACGACAGCTACGTGCCCCCAAGCTCTCATCGAGCCCAGAGCAGGGCTACAGCATCAGGCCGCCGCCGCCGCTGATCTGGATGAGGTTGGCGTCGGCCTCTGGTGGCCCATTGTTGATGATGGCGTCATCCACAGGGGCACGTGTAGTTAGGATTCCCTAAGTTCTTGCCTTTTGTTCCCTGCGAGGAATTAAGAAATGCCCTGTGGGGGAGTGTAAAGGTTTTGTAATGCCTCTTGTCAATATTGTCCTTATTATGAACTTGCGCGAGCGCGAGTCCTGCTTCAGCTCGGTCTCCCTTTTTGACCTCGCGACGACTTGGCGCTCTATGCTGATAGGTCCCGGTCCCCAGGCAGGCTGCAGCCGTCATTGGTATGCCAGGTCGCGTGCCGTGGTCAAGGCCGGGAGGTGAGCGGCCCGAGGTTCAGTAAGAGTTCTTGAGGCTCGATGCTCAGGAGGTCCCCTTTAGCGCTCAAGCAGCCGTCGAGAGGTAAGAAAGGGGGGGTGACATTGCTGTAGCAGGGTTGTGGTTAGTATGGTTCTTAGTCCTTAGCGGTTTAGCCAACCCGGGCTCGGGACTTATCTTGACGGTCCGGAGTTGATTCCTCATGATGCGCCAGATTCGTGCATAGGCGCCCGAAGCATAGCTAAGCCAGGCCCATGCGAGCCTCCCCCTTCTCCACACTCTCCTTCGTGCTCTGTGTCCTCAGGTCCCAGCCCTCGAGCGAGCTCAGCTGCCGCCGCAGCCGTGAAAGGTCAGGTGGAAGCCCCGCTGGATAAATTCGACGCCTTCACCCCCGCACCTTCGACCGGTGGTGCAGGTGAAGGCGACGCCACCTAGGAGGGCGCACCGCTTGCAGCTGCCGGCGGTATCGAGGGATGACTGGCTTGCGGCTCCTTTCCTGTTGAAACTCCTATAACATGTAGCGTGCCTCGTGGAGGTGTTTAAACTTGTGTGTGGTATTCAGATGTCAGGACCCCGACTCAATGCCACATCGATCTAGCATGTAACACCTCATATCACTTTGCGGCCTCACGCACGGTATTCCCACGGGTGTCGCCTTACCTTTGCCCGGGACCGTTTGCGCCTTTTGGCACACGTATATAACAGTGTCGCTAGCATCCATATGATAAGGAGCCCGGGCTGACATGGCTAGTCATAAACCCAAAGCGGCACAGACTTACAGGGACAGGCATCCATGACCCAGCATCGAACGTGTCGGTCATCAGCGAGTGAATCCAGGCTGTAGCACTGGGCTAGCAGGACTCCGGTATTCACCGCGTGACATTTCCCCGAAGGGACAGACACAAGAACGAAGAAGGACACATGCCGGCCAGCCTAAGTGTTCCGGAGCAGTAGCAAGCTACCATGGCTCGGTGGAAACACTAGGAGACATTTCCCCGGTAAGAGAGGCTACTAAAGATAAACAACTAGATAGTCAGATCCCACACATACCAAGCATTTCAATAACATACACACAATATGCTCGATATGTGCAATACAACATGGCATCACAAAATGACTCTACGACTCAAGTAATCTATTCAATAGGCTCCGAGGAGCGAGATATTACAAACATGGGTCTCATGACCCAACACTCAGAGCATACAAGTCAAAGCACAAGCGGAAGCTATCATGTCTGGGTACAGACATCTATAAATGAAAAAGGCTGAGAAGCCTGACTATCTATCAGATCCTGCCGAGGGCACAAGATCGTAGCTGAGGTATCAAGCTAAACGTCGAAGTCCACGTGGAACTACTAGTGAGACTGAAGTCTCTCTGCAAAACATAAAATAGGCAAACGTGAGTACAAATGTACCCAGCAAGACTTACATCAGATCTATCTACACATGCATCATTATCAACAAAGGGGATGGTGGAGTTTAACTGCAGCAAGCCAGCTTTGACTCGGTGGCTATCCTGAACTACGACTGCAAGCGACTCTTTTGAGGTGGCGCACACGAGTCCACATATTCACCATATCAATACACCACTATGGATCCGCTCCCGTCTCCCTACGAGAACGCCATCCATAGCACTCACGCTTATCTTGCGTATTTTAGAGTATCCACTTTCACTTGTCTATGAACTGATATAAGCAACCCAGAAGTCCTTTTCCGCGGACACGGCTATTCGAATAGATGATGTTAACCCTGCAGGGGTGTACTTCTTCATACATGTTTCCACCACTTAGCGTCTGCACACGACATGTGCTCGGCAGACTTCAAGCGAAAGCCGACGTGGGTGTAGACCACGACCTACCTAAACACTCAAGTCTCTAGTCCAGGTTTATCGCCTATTCGGGTTCCATCCATGAGGAGATCCGGCCGGAGTTTCGCTCACAGCCCCAAACGATGTGAACAGGGTTCCCGAGATACCAAACGGGCATCCGGTACACCGTGCCACGTACCTACCGCATCACAGCCCACCCCTACGGTCAGCGCTGTCCACGGCCTCCAGTAAGCTACAAACACCAGAAACTACTTGCAACTCCTGGACAGAGGACTAGGGTGAATAAGAAGTCGAGCGGGGTCATATTTCGGGCCCAATGCATGGTAGTAGCTGAATCATGGATCACAAACACAGAACTCAGTTCCTGAGGACGGCTGCAATGAGACAACCCACCATGTACTCCTACATGGCCTCTCACCGCTACCTTTACCAAATCGTGTTCACACACTTAGCTCACACACAGTAGGACATGTTCACACGCCTCTGATTCATCCCCGATGAATCAGACCTGACTCAACTCTAAGCAATAGCAGGCATGACAAACAAACATGAATGAGTAGGCACATCAGGGCTCAAACAACTCCTACTCATGCTAGTGGGTTTCATCTATTTACTGTGGCAATGACAGGTCATGCAAAGGACAAAGGGGTTCAGCTACCGCAGCAAGTAACAGATGAATCGGTGTTGTCCTAATGCAGTAAAAGAGAGCAGGAGCGAGAGAGTAGGATTGTATCGGAATGAACAAGGGGGTTTTGCTTGCCTGGCACTTCTGAAGATAACATTGAGTCTTCATCAGTGTCAACGATCACATCATCGGTATCACGTCTATCGAGAGGGGACAAATACCGGCAACACAGAAGGGAACACAATCAATGCAATGCACAATATGATGCATGATCATGACATGGCAAAATGAATGTGTTTTGGGCTAATGCAACTAGCAACAGATTAAATGAAGTTGGTTTGAATACAAAATTCAAATTCAAACTCCATATGTGATTATTCAAATGCCATTTAATTGATTTGTGCTAAACAGCAGCTATAAGTTGTTCTAACATGCATGAAAATGGTACAGATGGATTCCTTGAATTTTTCTGATAATTTTTCATATATAAATTATTTAATTTGGAGTTACGGTTAATTTTCTATGATTTTTAGAAGTTTATATAATTTTCTGGAATTTCTGAATAATAATAAATCCAGAAATGAATTTACTGCGTCAGCATGACTTCACAGTGACGTCAGCAAGTCAACGGGCGCCGTCCAGGTCAAACTGACCTGTGGGCCATGCATGTCAGTGTAATTAGTCTAACTAATTTTTAGTTAACACTAATCCTAACCTAACTAACAGGCCGGCCCCACCTGTCATGGACACAGGGGAGGGTCCTGCCGTGGTCAACGTGGGTCAACCCCACCGGCGGCTTGACGCCGGCGAGGCCAGCCGCGGTGGCGAGCCTCGGGTTTTGCCCACAGGGCTCGGTTTGGCGCGCGGAGCACAGCTTCGGGATGCGGACGCTCGTCCGCATCCAACTGTGGTGGTGGCGCGGCCGGGAAGTGGCCGGAGTGGTGCCGGCGACGAGCTCGGCGGCGGCCGAAGCTCGGGTGCAAGTGGGGATGGGCCTGCGGTGCGCAAACAAGCGCGGCGAAGTGCCACGGAGGCTCCACGCGATGCGGGGAGCGCGTTGGGCGCATGCCCGGGACCAAATGGTCACCGGAGCATCACCGGCGACGAGTGCGGCGGCGGCGAAGGTTCGGCCATAGTGGAGACGACAGCTAGAGGGCGAGCGCGACTAAGCGGGGAGGGGGAAACGACGGAGGAGCTCACGGGGGTTGCGACGGTGGCCTCGGGGAGCTCGGGGAGGCGTCGGAGGCGGCGAATCGACGGCGGTGAGCTTCGGTGGCCGGCGACGGAACGGCGATGGTGGCGGCGTTGCAGGGCTTCCGGAGGGCCGTGGGTCGGTGGGGAGGAAGGAGGGGGTCGAGGCGGAGCCTCTGGGCTAGTCGGGGGAGCGGGGGAAGGGCGGTGGCTGCAGCTACGGCGAACGGCGTCGACGGCTGCGCTCTGCTTCGGGAGAGGGGCGAGGAAGGCGAAGCAGGGAGAGAGGGAAGAAGTGCACGGGAGAGTGAGGGGGGTCAGGGGGATCGGGACGGCCTGCGGAAGTCGTCCACGCGGCCAGAAGCTCGTCGGCAAGCAGGAGGTGGCCGCGCGGCCGTGCGCGTGCGAGCACGCAGCAGCTTCGGGGCGAGGGGAGGAAGACGACGGAGGGCTGCAGTGGTGGGCTGGGCCGGCTTCTGCTGGGCTGCACAGTAGCGGGCCGCGTGGGTGGGTTGCCAGGTAAGGTCCAGGTAAATTCTGTGTTATATTTTTCTGTTCTGTTTTGTTTTTATTTAATTCTTTTGCCACTGTTTTGAATTTAAAAATGATTCAAACAATGCCAAAAACTCCACTGAATATTTTATATTGCTAGATGGACTTTTCCAAAAGCTTATAAAATATTTCAGGGATATTTGAAATTATATTCTAATTATATGAATATAATTCAAATTCAAATAGCTAATGATTTAAATTCAAAGTCCAAAAAATAAATCCTTAAAAATGTTCAATATTTTGGTTGGGACCAGAACCCTTACCAAAAATTATCAAACATTTAAGAA
Organism: Triticum aestivum; assembly: GCF_018294505.1. Taxonomy (NCBI): domain Eukaryota; kingdom Viridiplantae; phylum Streptophyta; class Magnoliopsida; order Poales; family Poaceae; genus Triticum; species Triticum aestivum. The sequence continues at coordinate 67,789,807 of NC_057809.1, read as the reverse complement.
GAGCCTTTTGGAGCAATGAATAAGATTTCTAGGGTTTCTTGCCCCTCTTTTATTTAGGGTTTTGAGGCTTCCCATATTCCTCAGTTCAAGTTTCAAAAATATAGACATGATGCACACATGAAGCTAACCTAGAGCAATGCCTGAAGCTAGGGATGTGACAACTCACCCCCACTAAACAAGAATCTCGTCTCGAGATTCAAGCGTAGGGTAGGGTGAAAGGGGAACGCAAACTAGCACAATCTTCACGATCCAGGGTGCACTTTATCAAAGCGTTGATTCGATCACCATCATTGCCTTGATGTCTTGCTCTGAGAAATCCTGCTAACATGACCTGGAGAGAAGAAGGAGACTCTAGAAGGGTCGATCTTCTCGAAGATCGAACAACTCAGGATTAACTCACGGAATGAGACATAGAACCATCTCTCGGGTTGAGACACGGGATACACATCTAGAGGGGTGGAAAGAAACGGATGACGAAGGTTCACTAGGTGGACAACAATTCCACACTTAAAAAGGTGGTAACGATTGTCAACGTAGAGTTGAGTTGCCATGATACCACGACGAAACATCCTGGAGGGGGGTGATTCGTAGATTATTATCTTAAGTGGCAAAAAGAATTACCTTTGATATAGAGATCATTAAGACTCTCTATATCATCCTAAGGCAAATCACAGCAATCGATTGGCGGGGTCGGTAGAATGGCATACTTGGACTTGGATGATGTGGATTACCTTGTTGAAGACAACGTAATGGATGATTTTGCTTATCACCGGAAATGGAAAGGACCCATGGTAGAGTGGCACATTGGCGGTGCAAGCTGGGAACAAAATGCAATGCTGGGAATGATTCTAGTAACTGGGGAAGAACCCAACAATAGAGAGTGAATTCGCTGTTTGAATAGGTCATAGCATTGCCGAGGAAACTGAGAGCAAACCCGGTTAGTGCCGATGATAACACGTAGCGCTTGTGTGTGCTCTCAAGAACTTGAGCATTTCCACAATCATCAAGGTTTTACCAACATCCGTGTCAAGGGTCCGGTAACACAACTCACTACCATGATGAATGGTGATGGAAGATGCAGATGCAAAGGAAGATAACACCTTCTCAGATTTCACCTTAGCGAAGCCAAGGAACAAAATCTGGATGATCGACCGAGAGACATTTAGCACTCCGCTTCTAATGTTCTCCTTGATGTGCTAGTGTAACCCATTCATAGAAATGGTCTGGTATCTAGAACATCAAGTAAAAGGTCGGACTTCGGGAACACAAAAATCCATAGGGGCAACTAGGGAGTAAATCCTACGAAATCCCTATGGGGGGGTGGCCAACTTCCTCAAACAAGATACTATAATAATAGGTCTACCGGATGGGTGTGTTGGCCACGACATCCACCTTACCGGTTATCGAGAGACCAATATTATAGTTCTTAGGGAAATGTTCCAACCATCATATCTGCCTGAGATTCAGCTCTGGTTGGTGTTAGGATATTCCAGGCTCATCGAGTCTTAGGAAGAAAAATGAAAGTTTGCAACACAAATCGACGAGATGACGTTGCGAGATTCTCGGGGAATGAACTACGATAGTAAGCCCCAAAACATGAGCTGTTTCTGCTACAAACATGTGAACACGTTGTCCCAGACAAGCATGACCACATAGTAGTCTTATAATAAAACACTATCGAGTTCAGGGGGGGGGGGGAACCATCAACGAGGGTATCGAAGTCTTGTGCATTACCATGGATTAACACTTAACTCCTTTTCTCGAACAAATCAGTCAGTGGCTTGGGGTGCTACGGAACACATATGGAATGGAGGTTGCAAGTCTCCGAACCACAGAATACTTTCGCACGTATGCATGACTGATTTGGGATGATTCCAAAGGAAACAACATTGACTTTCTCGCATCCACGGCGGCAACTTGCAACAGATGCACATGAATTAAAGGAAGTCACTACCTTCATCCAAACACATGCTTCATGAACTAGCATGAAGAAATGATTTCAAAAGTTTCCAACACTAGCTTAATGTTCAACAAATCATGGAGGAGATAAGGATGTTGTCAAGGGGCTCAACAACAATTCATCCGGGTTTCCTTTTAAAAGGAATTCCATAGTTAAGTGAACAAGGTGATAGCATTGGTCAGACCCAAAAGATATAATGGTGTATGCTCGAGGGATCAACCACGAGTAAGACAACATTACGAACATCGTTGGTACTGATTTGATTTGACGATAGCCCACACTCAAATCAAAGGATTGATAAGACAATAGGTCCAGCAACTGATCACAAGGACCAATCGATGAAGATATCATCTTTCTTCAACACACACTACACAAGAATATCCCTTTGGAACGAACTAAGTCAGACAAGCTTTTATCTTCCAACTCTCCAAGTTGTTGTCTAGCTTAACCAACTAGCTCAGGGATATCTAACACCGATTCTTGGAGAGAAGGTGGTTCACAAGAAACCAACTTGATCACGAACTCAACATAGCGGTCAGGTGACAACCCGGTAACACCTCCAAGAAGATATTTGGAAAATCACGAACCACCGATATGTTACTAAGCTCGAGAACAATCTCGCTTTTGAGGGCAAGACGATATGATCAAATGAGTGAGGACTTGACAAGATCCTACTCATCAATTCAAGAGTGCACCAGGAAATAAGGACTAGGTAGCACGATCAATCTTAGAAGGATGATTCAAAAACCAACACGCTAAGAATAAGATTATTGTCCATTAACTACCAAGCAACAAGGTTGCTAGGGGTATTGATTTTACACATCACGATTCACTTGTCGACATTCCGGTTGCGACAACACGGAACCGAGGAATGAACAATGATGGCAAGACGTGTCGTTGTACCAAGAGTTCATAGGATGGTGTGCAATTCCTATAACAATCTCGATATAAAATATGTAATACTCCAAGGTAGAGCAGAACAAAAGCTGGATTAGCAATTCGATCTGCGGAGCACAACTTCTTTGACCCAATCCTGGATAGGGAAAAGGTACTGGAGTTTGTTTCTCCTAGTCATTCCGCGATAGAATGGCTTGACGGACCACAAGAGTAATAGGCATCGTTAAACGAACGCACGCATACTCTTGACTATCAATTGATAGACGAGGGTCAGAATGCAACTAAAGAGAACAACTCAAAGGAACATATAACTTTCTGAGTTGTGGATGCATAGATTAGTATGTCGAACCAAGTTCAACATATTTCTTCCGGATAACCCATGCAGAAAGGTAGAACTGGCAGAGTCACGATTTATGAATGGAGAACTCCTCAAGAGTACTCTAATTGTGATTTTTTTTGATCCAATAAACATCTGCCATAAGTAGTTCATGGTATTTGGAAGAAGAAGATACCACGGACTTCAAGGACTATCGCAAAGGTTACTAATATCCTAAAGGCACTAGCAATTACTATCAACATGAAGTAGGTAGAGTGAATCTCGGGTTCAGAACCCAGGAGTAGAATACCTACTACTAAGTAGCATCACGGGATGCTTCCGAGAATAAAGGCCAGAATCTTCACACTAGGACACCAATCATGGCTAAATTACTAGGTGATCCCCTAAGACACCTAGGGTCATAATAATAGCTCCAACATATATGTCAGGGCAATAAATTACCTCAACTCAACAATTAGTGTGATTGAGCTGGCATAAAGGAACATCGAAACCAGAGGGAAAGGATTTTGCAAATTGCTTCAAACTATTTAGAAACCTGGGATGACTCGGACAGCATAACGGCTGTAAATGCTTAGAAAAGATTTGAGACATTCACAAAATGGTGGCATAACCACTCAGAAGCACGATATCAAGGTTTCGAGATCAACAATTAACATACGGAAGTAGTAGAAACTGAACTCAAGGCTTAAATCCAACAATCTTATAAGTCTACGGATTAGTAACACGTGATCCTGATAGAAAGAAGAGAAAGCCTAGTTCTTAATCCCCGTAGAAGAGAAGATGATGACTCAGATCAGAAGGCCATGAGGTATAAGGAGTAAAAAGAGCCTTACGTTCCATCCCACAATCAATTCCCTTATATAACTAAAGAATTTCTAGACTCAACTTCGACCAGTTTGGCTTAGTAATCCTACAGGCAGTCAAGCTCTGATACCAACGCTGTCAGGACCCCGACTCAATGCCACATCGATCTAGCATGTAACACCTCATATCACTTTGCGGCCTCACGCACGGTATTCCCACGGGTGTCGCCTTACCTTTGCCCGGGACCGTTTGCGCCTTTTGGCACACGTATATAACAGTGTCGCTAGCATCCATATGATAAGGAGCCCGGGCTGACATGGCTAGTCGTAAACCCAAAGCGGCACAGACTTACAGGGACAGGCATCCATGACCCAGCATCGAACGTGTCGGTCATCAGCGAGTGAATCCAGGCTATAGCACTGGGCTAGCAGGACTCCGGTATTCACCGCGTGACATTTCCCCGAAGGGACAGACACAGGAACGAAGAAGGACACATGCCGGCCAGCCTAAGTGTTCCGGAGCAGTAGCAAGCTACCATGGCTCGGTGGAAACACTAGGAGACATTTCCCGGTAAGAGAGGCTACTAAAGATAAACAACTAGATAGTCAGATCCCACACATACCAAGCATTTCAATAACATACACACAATATGCTCGATATGTGCAATACAACATGGCATCACAAAATGACTCTACGACTCAAGTATCTATTCAATAGGCTCCGAGGAGCGAGATATTACAAACATGGGTCTCATGACCCAACACTCAGAGCATACAAGTCAAAGCACAAGCGGAAGCTATCATGTCTGGGTACAGACATCTATAAATGAAAAAGGCTGAGAAGCCTGACTATCTATCAGATCCTGCCGAGGGCACAAGATCGTAGCTGAGGTATCAAGCTAAACGTCGAAGTCCACGTGGAACTACTAGTGAGACTGAAGTCTCTCTGCAAAACATAAAATAGGCAAACGTGAGTACAAATGTACCCAGCAAGACTTACATCAGATCTATCTACACATGCATCATTATCAACAAAGGGGATGGTGGAGTTTAACTGCAGCAAGCCAGCTTTGACTCGGTGGCTATCCTGAACTACGACTGCAAGCGACTCTTTTGAGGTGGCGCACACGAGTCCACATATTCACCATATCAATACACCACTATGGATCCGCTCCCGTCTCCCTACGAGAACGCCATCCATAGCACTCACGCTTATCTTGCGTATTTTAGAGTATCCACTTTCACTTGTCTATGAACTGATATAAGCAACCCAGAAGTCCTTTTCCGCGGACACGGCTATTCGAATAGATGATGTTAACCCTGCAGGGGTGTACTTCTTCATACATGTTTCCACCACTTAGCGTCTGCACACGACATGTGCTCGGCAGACTTCAAGCGAAAGCCGACGTGGGTGTAGACCACGACCTACCTAAACACTCAAGTCTCTAGTCCAGGTTTATCGCCTATTCGGGTTCCATCCATGAGGAGATCCGGCCGGAGTTTCGCTCACAGCCCCAAACGATGTGAACAGGGTTCCCGAGATACCAAACGGGCATCCGGTACACCGTGCCACGTACCTACCGCATCACAGCCCACCCCTACGGTCAGCGCTGTCCACGGCCTCCAGTAAGCTACAAACACCAGAAACTACTTGCAACTCCTGGACAGAGGACTAGGGTGAATAAGAAGTCGAGCGGGGTCATATTTCAGGGCCCAATGCATGGTAGTAGCTGAATCATGGATCACAAACACAGAACTCAGTTCCTGAGGACGGCTGCAATGAGACAACCCACCATGTACTCCTACATGGCCTCTCACCGCTACCTTTACCAAATCGTGTTCACACACTTAGCTCACACACAGTAGGACATGTTCACACGCCTCTGATTCATCCCCGATGAATCAGACCTGACTCAACTCTAAGCAATAGCAGGCATGACAAACAAACATGAATGAGTAGGCACATCAGGGCTCAAACAACTCCTACTCATGCTAGTGGGTTTCATCTATTTACTGTGGCAATGACAGGTCATGCAAAAGACAAAGGGGTTCAGCTACCGCAGCAAGTAACAGATGAATCGGTGTTGTCCTAATGCAGTAAAAGAGAGCAGGAGCGAGAGAGTAGGATTGTATCGGAATGAACAAGGGGGTTTTGCTTGCCTGGCACTTCTGAAGATAACATTGAGTCTTCATCAGTGTCAACGATCACATCATCGGTATCACGTCTATCGAGAGGGGACAAATACCGGCAACACAGAAGGGAACACAATCAATGCAATGCACAATATGATGCATGATCATGACATGGCAAAATGAATGTGTTTTGGGCTAATGCAACTAGCAACAGATTAAATGAAGTTGGTTTGAATACAAAATTCAAATTCAAACTCCATATGTGATTATTCAAATGCCATTTAATTGATTTGTGCTAAACAGCAGCTATAAGTTGTTCTAACATGCATGAAAATGGTACAGATGGATTCCTTGAATTTTCTGATAATTTTTCATATATAAATTATTTAATTTGGAGTTACGGTTAATTTTCTATGATTTTTAGAAGTTTATATAATTTTCTGGAATTTCTGAATAATAATAAATCCAGAAATGAATTTACTGCGTCAGCATGACTTCACAGTGACGTCAGCAAGTCAACGGGCGCCGTCCAGGTCAAACTGACCTGTGGGCCATGCATGTCAGTGTAATTAGTCTAACTAATTTTTAGTTAACACTAATCCTAACCTAACTAACAGGCCGGCCCCACCTGTCATGGACACAGGGGAGGGTCCTGCCGTGGTCAACGTGGGTCAACCCCACCGGCGGCTTGACGCCGGCGAGGCCAGCCGCGGTGGCGAGCCTCGGGTTTTGCCCACAGGGCTCGGTTTGGCGCGCGGAGCACAGCTTCGGGATGCGGACGCTCGTCCGCATCCAACTGTGGTGGTGGCGCGGCCGGGAAGTGGCCGGAGTGGTGCCGGCGACGAGCTCGGCGGCGGCCGAAGCTCGGGTGCAAGTGGGGATGGGCCTGCGGTGCGCAAACAAGCGCGGCGAAGTGCCACGGAGGCTCCACGCGATGCGGGGAGCGCGTTGGGCGCATGCCCGGGACCAAATGGTCACCGGAGCATCACCGGCGACGAGTGCGGCGGCGGCGAAGGTTCGGCCATAGTGGAGACGACAGCTAGAGGGCGAGCGCGACTAAGCGGGGAGGGGGAAACGACGGAGGAGCTCACGGGGGTTGCGACGGTGGCCTCGGGGAGCTCGGGGAGGCGTCGGAGGCGGCGAATCGACGGCGGTGAGCTTCGGTGGCCGGCGACGGAACGGCGATGGTGGCGGCGTTGCAGGGCTTCCGGAGGGCCGTGGGTCGGTGGGGAGGAAGGAGGGGGTCGAGGCGGAGCCTCTGGGCTAGTCGGGGGAGCGGGGGAAGGGCGGTGGCTGCAGCTACGGCGAACGGCGTCGACGGCTGCGCTCTGCTTCGGGAGAGGGGCGAGGGAGGCGAAGCAGGGAGAGAGGGAAGAAGTGCACGGGAGAGTGAGGGGGGTCAGGGGGATCGGGACGGCCTGCGGAAGTCGTCCACGCGGCCAGAAGCTCATCGGCAAGCAGGAGGTGGCCGCGCGGCCGTGCGCGTGCGAGCACGCAGCAGCTTCGGGGCGAGGGGAGGAAGACGACGGAGGGCTGCAGTGGTGGGCTGGGCCGGCTTCTGCTGGGCTGCACAGTAGCGGGCCGCGTGGGTGGGTTGCCAGGTAAGGTCCAGGTAAATTCTGTGTTATATTTTTCTGTTCTGTTTTGTTTTTATTTAATTCTTTTGCCACTGTTTTGAATTTAAAAAATAATTCAAACAATGCCAAAAACTCCATTGAATATTTTATATTGCTAGATGGACTTTTCCAAAAGCTTATAAAATATTTCAGGGATATTTGAAATTATATTCTAATTATATGAATATAATTCAAATTCAAATAGCTAATGATTTAAATTCAAAGTCCCAAAAATAAATCCTTAAAAATGTTCAATATTTTGGTTGGGACCAGAACCCTTACCAAAAATTATCAAACATTTAAGAAGAGCCTTTTGGAGCAATGAATAAGATTTCTAGGGTTTCTTGCCCCTCTTTCATTTAGGGTTTTGAGGCTTCCAATATTCCTCAGTTCAAGTTTCAAAAATATAGACATGATGCACACATGAAGCTAACCTAGAGCAATGCCTGAAGCTAGGGATGTGACATCAGAGAACAATATGTCTTGTAATATTTGCTTCGAGATTTTGCGATTTTCTTCCTATTTGCTTTATGTTCTATGTCGGCAGAGCCCAGCCCCACGCATACCTCAACCGCCATTGGACCAACCGGAGACCAGGACGGACCCAAGTGAGGGGCTACATGACCAGTTAGGATCCTGAGTCGCGATGCTTAGGAGTCCCCCTTGACGCACAAACAGCTTGTGGAAAGGAGATGCAATGGTAGGTCATGTGTTCTACGTCGGCAGGGCCCGACCCCGCGCATACCTCAACCACCGTTGGGCCGACCGGAGACCAGGACGGACCAAGGAGTGAGGGGCTATGTGGTCAGTTAGGCTCCTGAGTCGCGATGCTCAGGAATCCCCCTTGACGTTCAAACAACCTTCATACCTTTGTCCTCGTCGAGGCTCGGCTCGGGAGGGGCGCGCGACGACTAGGTCCGAGGGACCTGGCGGGGTGGCGTACGCTTGGGCGTGACCCGAGCGCAGCCCCCGTGCCCAGCCCCCTCGCGTGGCTCTCCTGAGGGGAGGCGTTGCGATGAGGCCAGACACCGAGCCTGGAGGCTCCCTGAGGTTGATACGGCTGTGAGGTCACCCTCAGTTGTTTATCACCAGGATAGACCATGGCGCTTCCGCACTTGCATGGGCATAGCCGCTCCTCGGCAGTGTTGACTGCCAGCGCGGAGCATGGTGCTTCCGCTAGTACGTGGGAGGGGACTCCCTACCGCGGAGAGCCCCCGGGGCGTGTACAGCCCCGCCCTGACACGTGGCTTGCACGGCAGGGCTAGACGAGGTGTGCCTGGGCATTCGTGAGCCAGCGCAGGACTCACGAGGCCCTACCTCAAGGTGGGTTGTGCCTAGTATTGATTCTTGCTCGCTGTGTTGGTCCTGCGAGGTGGTCAGACAACCTGCGCCGAACGAATCTCCTGCAGTTATCGCGTGAGAAAGCCAAGCACCAACGGCCCCAGGATGTGACGTGAACGGGGCCGTCCCACTAGACAGAGCTTGGCCGTTGGATTTATCGAGGCTGCAGGGACAGGCCCGAGCATAGACGCCTTGCCTAACCCTCTCATGCGAAGGGTCCTGAAGAAAGACGACCAGTGCGCGGCTCCCGCGATGGGCGATAATCAAGCAGGTGGTAGTCATAGATAGATTAAGCATGAAAGGCAACCTAGCTCAGGTAAATGCATGAACAATACGTGCCACTGGGTCAGGCCCGAGCAGCTTGGGGATGATGCAGCCTGTGGGGCACCCCGGTAAGGTAAGCTAAAGATATAATAAAGAAGGGATACATGCCACAGGGACGGACCCACGCGGCCTGGGAATGATGCAGCCTTGGGGGCGCTCCCAGCTAAACAAACTTGGAAGGTGTCACCTGTTCTGTTGATGAAGGGGTGTTGAGGCAGCTGAAGGTACGCGGCGAAGGGGTTGCCCCTCACGAGCCATGATACGTCTCCGTCGTATCTATAATTTTTGATTGTTCCATGCCAATATTCTATAACTTTCATATACTTTTGGCAACTTTTTATACTTTTTTTGGGACAAACATATTGATCCAGTGCCCAGTGCCAGTTCCTGTTTGTTGCATGTTTTATATTTCGTAGAAACCCCATATCAAACGGAATCCAAACGGGATAGAAACGTACGGAGAATATTTTTGGAATATTTGGAGAATATGGGAAGAAAATCAACGCGAGATGGTGCCCGAGGGAGGCACGAGGCAGGGGGCGCGCCCCACCCCCTGGGCGCGCCCCTGACCCTCGTGGGCCCCCCGTAAGGCGGTTAATGCTCTTCTTTTTCCGGAGGAAAGCTAATTTTCAGGAAAAAATCTCGGAGAAGGTTTCAGTCCAATCGGAGTTACGGATCTCCATATATATATACGAAACAGTGAAAGGGCAGGCAGAGAGAACGCAGAAACAGAGAGAGACAGATCCAATCTCGGAGGGGCTCTCACCCCTCCCATGCCATGGAGATCATGTACCAGAGGGGAAACCCTTCTCCCATCTAGGGAGGAGGTCAAGGAAGAAGAAGAAGGAGGGGGGCTCTCTCCCCCTCGCTTCCGGTGGCGCCGTAGTGCCATCGGGGGGCCATCATCATCACCGCATTCATCACCAACAACTTCACCGCCATCATCACCAACTCTTCCCCCCTCTACGCAGCGGTATAAACCCTCTTTTACCCGCTGTAATCTCTACTTAAACATGGTGCTCAACGCTATACATTATTTTCCAATGATGTATGGCTACCCTATGATGTTTGAGTAGATCCATTTTGTCCTATGGGTTAATTGATGATCGTGATTGGTTTGAGTTGCATGTTTTATTATTGGTGTTGTCCTATGGTGCTCTCCGTGTTGCGCAAGCATGAGGGATTCCCGCTGTAGGGTTTGCAATATGTTCATGATTTGCTTATGGTTGGTGGCGTGAGTGATAGAAGCACAGATCCAAGTAAGTAGGTTGTTTGTGTATGAGATAAAGAGGACTTGACACTTTAATGCTATGGTTGGGTTTTACCTTAATGATCTTTAGTAGTAGCGGATGCTTGCTAGAGTTCCAATCATAGGTGCATATGATCCAAGTAGAGAAAGTATGTTAGCTTATGCCTCTCCCTCAAATAAAATTGCAATAATGATTACCGGTCTAGTTATCGATTGCCTAGGGACAAATAACTTTCTCGCAGCAAAAAGCTCTTTACTAAACTACCTTAGTTGTGTCTTTATCTAAACAGCCACTACTTTTATTTACGTACTCTTTATTATCTTGCAAACCTATCCAAAAACACCTACAAACTACTTCTAGTTTCATACTTGTTCTAGGTAAAGCAAACTCTAAGCGTGCGTAGAGCTGTATCGGTGGTTGATAGAACTTGACGGAATATTTGTTCTACCTTTAGCTCCTCGTTGGGTTCGACACTCTTACTTATCGAAAGAGGCCACAATTGATCCCCTATACTTGTGGGTTATCAAGCCACCGGGGCCCTGAGCCTCGGGATGCTCTGGGGTCCAGGCAGTTCCTTGAGGACCGTCGCCATCTCCGCCAGGACTGCGTGGTGCCTGGCCTCCTGACCCGCCATGAGGCTCCACAGGTTGCGCTGGAAGGCAGCAGCCACGGTCGGCAGGCCGAATGGCATATGAACGTAGTTGTGAGGTGGACCTTCGCAGCACCCAATACATGAAGGCCAGAATCGCTCCTGACATGCGGCTCAGTTGAGCCCTGGTAAGTCGATGCAGACGCGCAGCTCACCACCCTCGCCTGGGTGGGGAGCAACGCCAGGTGGGCGGCGGTCGCCGCGTATTGCTCTTGCTTCCTGAAGCTCCTAAGATACCTTGGTGATGAACTCCTGAGCGTCGGGTGCTCCTTGCCCAGTGTCGTCCTGAGGGAGACGTGCCGTTAGACACGCATCCAAGTGGTGCCCGAGCGCCTCCCTCATGACGTTCGCAAGGTCAGAGGCCCTCCACAAGAGAGCCCTCGAGCCCTGGCCGAGGAGGGCGCCGGGCGCGCCTTCCCAGGTACGGGCGCTGATCCTGATGAGGTGCCACTTGCGGTGCTGCCCTCCTGAGGCCCGGCACGGAGTAGCTGCTTCTTGTTCTTGGGGACGACCTCAGGAGGGTACCGAGCTGCATTGTCGCCGAGGTCTTCGATTAATGCTGCTTGGAAGGCGCGCTCGAGGGAGCACACCGCATCTCTTTCTTCATAGGGGACTGTGATGATCCCGCCGCTTCCTGGCATCTTGAGGATGTTGTAGCCATGGTGCGTCACGGCCATGAACTTGGCCAGGGCCGAATACCCGAGGATGGCATTGTATGACAGACGGATGTGGGCGACGTTGAAGTCAATGAGCTCGATGCGGTAGTTGTCGTGCTGTCCGAAGGTGTGGAGAGGCGGACCTGCCCGATCGGGGTGGTGGAGCCGTCGGTCACTCTTGAGAAAGGCTTGGTGGGCTGAAGCTGATCATACAGCACTTGCTGGTTGTCGAACGTGTCGACGGACATGACGTTGAGCCCTGCGCTACCATCGATGAGAGTCTTGGTAACTTGCACATTGCTAATGACTGGTGAACAGAGCATCCGGAGGGCGCTGGCGGTAGCCGCACACTTGAGTTGATCTGTCGAGCTGAACGTGATGGCTCACTTGGACCATTTGAGCGGGTGCATGGCCTCGAGCTTGGGGAGGACTACATTCACTTCACGAGCGAACTGTTTGAAGATACGCTGTGAGGCTGGGGCTTGAGCTCCGCCCAAGATGCAGGCGATGGCACGCGGCTCGTGGAAGCCCCCGGCCCCTCGTCCTGATGGTGTTCGTCATTCCTTCTTGGTGGTGGCAGTAGTGGAGGGAGACCGGGGTTGCCCTAAGGACGATCCTCACGAGGCTGATCCCTCCAGGCGCCCTTGCGAGACTGATCCTGCCAGCGGTCCTCATGAGGCCCGTCGCACCACTCCTGGCGTGGACCACGGTCATCCCAGTGTCCGGCACAACGTCCTCCCCCTCGGCCGTAGCCCCGGTCGTTGCACTCGGGGCGTCGACCGAAGCGTCCTTCTCGAATGGCTCAGAGCTCTTGATAGTCGCTGGTATTGTGGCTATGCAGGTTATGGCAAGCGCAGAACGGTTGGCTGCAATTGGATGACTTGGGCAGGTCCCTGCCATGCTTTGTGTCCGGCTCTGCCGCGAGCACGACTGCTCCCTTGCGCTTCACGTCTTTGGCCTTGGCTTTCTTCTCCTCCGGGTCCGCAGCCGGGAGCTCGAGGAGGGAGAGGCGCCCCTCCTCAGCTCTTGCGCACTTGGTCGCTAGGTTGAACAGCTCCAGAGACGTGCACAGCTCCTCGTGGATGGCGAGCTCCTCCTTCATCTTGACGTCGCGGACGCCATCGGAGAACGCAGAGATGATGGCCTCGTCCGTCACCTTGGGGATCTTGAGGAGAACGTTGTTGAAGAGCTGGATGTACTTCTGGAGGGTCTCTCCTGGTTGTTGCTTGACGCGGCGTAGGTTACCAACAGCCGGTGGGCGGGCGCGAGTGCCTTGGAAGTTGGCAATGAAACGGTTGCGCATCTCGTTCCAGGAGGAGATCGAGCCTGGAGGTAGGTTCAGGAGCCAGGAGCGGGCACCATCCTTGAGAGCCATGGGGAACCAGTTCGCCATGACTTTCTCGTCGCCGTTGGCCACCTCGATGCTCAGCTCGTAGAGCTGCAGGAGCTCCACAGGGTCGGGGGTGTCGTCATAGCGAGGAGGCAGATCCATATTGAACTGGCCTGGCCAAGCAACGCTACGCAGCTCAGGGGTGAAGGCGCGATAGCCTACCGTAGTCACGGGGACTCTACGCTAGTGGAGAACTTATCCTTGATGGTGTCCGCGCACCGCCGCCGCAGGTGGCACGCGGTCTTGCTGTGGTGGCGCAAGGAACGACCGAGCGTTTTCTCACGGCCGAGGGACTTCTTGGAAGGTTCTTTCTTCTTGCGGGCGCCGGATGCGGCAGGTCGCACCGTGGGGCCACGCGCCTGGGCGCCAAGACTCCTTCTTGGGGCAGAGGTGGTGGAAGCGCTCCATGGGCCACACTGCCCGTGGCTGGCGGAGGGCGAGGCAGCAAGAGGGAAGGCGCAGGGGAGCCCCCTGCGGCACTGACAAGCTCGGCGATGCTGTCGAGCCAGTCCTCGTAGAGGTCATCGACAGGGCGGTAGCGCAGGAGCTCGCACGCCAATCACAGAGCGGCCTGCGCGTCCATGGGAGCGCGATGAGCGTGGGATGACAAACCATCGGGGGTCAGCGTTGGAGTGGCGGTGCGGCCATCCCAACGCACCGAGGGGTGCAGCGAGGATGCTTGCTGCTCATTCCCCGCCGGGCTGGTGGCGGCGTTGGTGGCAGGCGACGGAGAACGACGGGGTGGCCCGCTGATGGGAGCCATCTGAGCAATGCGGGCGGCAAGGGCAGCCCGACGCTCAACGCGAGCGCGGCGAGCGTTCGCCATGGAGGCAATAGAGTAACGGGACACGGACGACAGAAGGGAAACTTCGGCGCACCCCTACCTGGTGCGACAAATGTCGGATCTTGGGTTCCGACAAAACCCTCAAGGTTCAAACACTGGGGTGCGCGTGAAGATCTCCCCCTACCAATCCACGTCCTAGCTTCGCTAAGATCTCAAGGGCTAACTCGACGAACTCACAACACAAAGGACACAAGATTTATACTGGTTCGGGCCACCGTTGTGGTGTAATACCCTACTCCACTGTGGTGTGGTGGATTGCCTCTTAGGCTGAGGATGAACAGTACAAGGGGAAGAACAGCCTCCTGAGGCGAGGTGTTCTTGTGCTTGGTGGGTGTGAGGATGAGCTGAATGAGTTCCAGACCAGTTTCAGACCAGTTGCCTCCTACCGTGGTCGCTAATCCTATTTATAGAGGCACTGGTCTTCTCCCCAAATATTGAGCGGGAAGGGAGCCAACAACGGCCAATTTGAAAGGGTACAGCTAGTATACCTTATCCTGACAAAAGAAGTCTTTGCCTGCAAAAGGCTCTGGTGGTGACGCCGCCTTGGGGTCCATGGTGACCTCCGTCTTATCGTCCTGCTGGTCTTGGCCTCGTTGCACTGATATGGAAACCTTTTCTTAACGCCTCGGTACTCCGCACCTGCGCTTGCTTCCTTAGCACCAAAGAGGAAACAAGACACTGTGCGCGCTGGTGCCCGCCTGGCGCCTGCCTGATCTTGATCATCATGGCTCACGTCATTGAAACTTCATGAGGTTTGCCTTGCCTTGAAGTCTTCGCCCCTCGTGAGCCAGCCTGGTGAGGACGCTCCCGAGGAGGTCTTGTGTCGTCCGCCTCGTGAGGCTTAGCCCCTCGCGAGAGTCTTGAGTGCTTGTTGCTGAAGATGGGCCATACGGGCCCGCTTGCAGAGCCATGCCATGGGCCGCAGGCAGGCAAGTCTGGGGACCCCCGTTCCCAGAACGCCAACAAAATTCATACGGCGAAAAGTATCATAATAAAGGCTATTGATGCTGCTGCCTCCGTCCATAAGCACCTTAGTGAACTTGTAACCTCCAACCTAAGGGGCTACCACTAATGCTAGCTGGCCCGGATTTTCAACCCAAGGCGGGTGATCCTCATGGCTCCATACAATTGGCTGATCTGACCATCATAAGTATCGAGGCACTGCCGGCTCAACTGCGCTAACTTCTCGTTTATGAACCTTCCGATCTCGCTTGCACAGGCTTATGGTGAAAACATGATATTGGTCACCATTAAGCTGCTTTGGATTACTCTGATACCCATACTGTTGTTGCTGGTTACCCTGACAGGGCTGCTAGTTATAATTGCCCTGACCTTGATATCCGGAATTTGAGCCGCCACCTCTGAAGCCGGGCCCGTGTGAGCCGGATCCTGACCCGCCGCGCGGGCCGTTAATATTATTATGGTCCTGATGAAAGTCACAGTTCTTATATTCCTTCATGATAAAATAATCTTTCCACATATGAGTCGATGGTCTATTCGGAAAACTGTGCTTTGGGTAAGGATGGTTCAACATCGCCTCAAGGTTGAACTTTGGCCCTCCAAATTGAGGTGGTTTTCCCTTATGAAGTTGATTATTATTCTATGTGTTGGTATTGGCCACAAAGTCTGGCCTGTCATCAGTTCGCTTGCGGTTACAATTATTTCCTTGATTATTGCTACCTCATGAGCACTGCGTTGGATTTCCCCGAAGAGGAAGGGATGATGCAACAAAGTAGCGTAAGTATTTCCCTCAGTTTTTGAGAACCAAGGTATCAATCCAGTAGGAGGCTACGCTCGAGTCCCTCATAACTACACAAAAACAATAGCTCAATGCAACCAATGCGCTTAGGGGTTGTCAATCCCTTCACGGTCACTTACGAAAGTGAGATCTGATAGAGATGATAAATAATTTTTTTGGGTATTTTTGGTATAGAGATGCAAAGTAAATAAAGTAAAAGCAAAGTAAAAGCAAAGCAATAGTAAAGTGATGGAGATTGATATGATGAGAAAGAGACCCGGGGGCCATAGGTTTCACTAGTGGCTTCTCTCAAGAAATATTCTACGGTGGGTGAAGAAATTACTGTTGAGCAATTGACAGAATTGAGAATAGTTATGAGAATATCTAGGTATGATCATGTATATAGGCATCACATCCGAGACAAGTAGACCGAAATGATTCTGCATCTACTACTATTACTCCACTCATCGACCGTTATCCAGCATGCATCTAGAGTATTAAGTTAAAAACAGAGTAACGCCTTAAGCAAGATGACATGATGTAGAGGGATAGTTTCATGCAATATGATAAAAACCCCATCTTGTTATCCTCGATGGCAACAATACAATATGTGCCTTGCTGCCCCTTTTGTCACTGGGAAAGAACACCGCAAGATTGAACCCAAAGCTAAGCACTTCTCCCATGGCAAGAACAACCAATCTAGTAGGCCAAACCAAACTGATAATTCGAAGAGACTTCAAAGATAACCAATCATACATAAAATAATTGAGAGAAGATTCAAATATTATTCATAGATAGACTTGATCATAAACCCACAATTCATCGGTCTCAACAAACACACCGCAAAAAGAAGATTACATCGAATAGATCTCCACGAGAGAGGGGGAGAACATTGTATTGAGATCCAAAAAGAGAGAAGAAGCCATCTAGCTACTAGCTATGGAACCGTAGGTCTGAAGTAAACTACTCACACTTCATCGGAGGGGCTTGGATGACGATGTAGAAGCCCTCCATGATCGATGCCTCCTCCAGCGGAGCTCCGGAACAGGCCCCAAGATGGGATCTCGTGGATACAGAAAGTTGCGGCGGTGGAATTAGGTTTTTTGCTCCATCCCCGATTGTTTGGGGGTATGTGGATATATATAGGAGGAAGAAGTATGTCGGTGGAGCTTCGAGGGGCCCACGAGGCAGGGGCGCGCCCTAGGGGGGGCGCCCCTACCCTCGTGAGCACCTCGTGGCTTTCTTGATGGAGGGTCCAAGTCTCCTGGATCTTATCAGATGAGAAAATCATGTTTCCGAAGGTTTCATTCCGTTTGGACTCCGTTTGATATTCCTTTTCTTCGAAACCCTAAAACAGGCAAAAAACAACAATTCGGGCTGGGCCTCCGGTTAATAGGTTAGTCCCAAAAATAATATAAAAGTGGAAAATAAAGCCCAATAATGTCTAAAACATTAGATAATATAGCATGGAGCAATCAAAAATTATAGATACGTTGGAGAAGTATCAAGCATCCACAAGCTTAATTCCTGCTCGTCCTTGAGTAGGTAAATGATAAAAACAGAATTTTTGATGCGGAGTACTACTTGGCATAATTTCAATGCAAATCTTCTTAATTGTGGTATGAATATTCAGATTCGAAGATTCAAGACAAAAGTTCATATTGATATAAAAATAATATTACTTCAAGCATACTAACAAAAGCACTTATGTCTTCTCAAAATATCAAGGCCAAAGAAAGCTATCCCTACAAAATCATATAGTCTGGCTATGCTCTATGTTCACCACATAAAGTATTTAAATCATGCACAACCCCGATGACAAGCCAAGCAATTGTTTCATACTTTTGAAATTTTCATAACTTTTTCGATCTTCACGCAATACATGAGCGTGAGCCATGGATATAGCACTATAGGTGGAATAGAATGGTGGTTGTGGAGAAGACAAAAAGGGAGAAGATAGTCTCACATCAACTAGGTGTATCAACGGGCTATGGAGATGACCATCAATAGATATCAATGTGAGTGAGTAGGGATTGCCATGCAATGGATGCACTAGAGCTATAAGTATATGAAAGCTCAAAAGAAACTAAGTGGGTGTGCATCCAACTCGCTTGCTCACGAAGACCTAGGGCATTTTGAGGAAGCCCATCATTGGAATATACAAGCCAAGTTCTATAATGAAAAATTCCCACTAGTATATGAAAGTGACATAATGAGAGACTCTATATCATGAAGATCATGGTGCTACTTTGAAGCACAAGTGTGGTAAAAGGATAGTAACATTGTCGCTTCTCTCTATTTCTCTCATTTTTTTATTTGGGCCTTTCTCCCTTTTTTATAGCCTCTTTTTTTTCGTCCGGAGTCTCATCCCGACTTGGGGGGAATCATAGTCTCCATCATCCTTTCCTCACTGGGATAATGCTCTAATAATGATGATCATCACACTTTTATTTACTTACAACTCATGAATTACAACTCGATTCTTAGAACAAAATATGACTCTATATGAATGCCTCCGGCGGTGTACCGGGATTGCGATGAATCAAGAGTGACATGTATGAAAAATTATGAATGGTGGCTTTGCCACAAATACGATGTCAACTACATGATCATGCAAAGCAATATGACAATGATGAATGTGTCATGATAAACGGAACAGTGGAAACTTGCATGGCAATATATCTCGGAATGGCTATGGAAATGCCATAATAGGTAGGTATGGTGGCTGTTTTGAGGAAGATATAAGGAGGTTTATGTGTGAAAGAGTGTATCATATCACGGGGTTTGGATGCACCGGCGAAGTTTGCGCCAACTCTACATTTGAGAAAGGGCAATGCACGGTACCGAAGAGGCTAGCAAGGATGGAAGGGTGAGAGTGCGTACAATCCATGGACTCAACATTAGTCCTAAAGAACTCACATACTTATTGCAAAAATCTACAAGTCGTCAAAAACCTCGGTACTACGCGCATGCTCCTAGGGGGATAGATTGCTAGGAAAAGACCATCGCTCGTCCCCGACCGCCACTCATAAGGAGGACAATCAAATAACACCTCATGTTTCAAATTTGTTACACAACGTTTACCATGCGTGCATGCTACAGGACTTGCAAACTTCAACACAAGCATTTCTCAAATTCACAACTACTCAACTAGCATAACTTTGATATTATTACCTCCATATCTCAAAACAATCATCAAGCATCAAACTTCTCTTAGTATTCAATAGCCTATATGAAAGTTTTTTACTAATCTTGTATACCTAGCATATTAGGATTATTTAAGAAAATTACCATGCTATTTAAGACTCTCAAAATAATCTAAGTGAAGCATGAGAGTTCATCTATTTCTTCAAAATAAAACTACCACCATGCTCTAAAAGATATAAGTGAAGCACTAGAGCAAACAACAAACTACTCTGAAAGATATAAGTGAAGATCAATGAGTAGTCGAATAATTATGCAACTATGTGAAGACTATCTAACATTTAATAATTTCAGATCTTGGTATTTTATTCAAACAGCAAGCAATGCAAAATAAAACGACATTCTAAGAATGGAAAACATCATGTGAAGAAGCAAAAACTAAGGATCAACCGATACTAACTGATAGTTGTTGAAGAAGAAAGGTGGGATGCCAACCGGGGCATCCCCAAGCTTAGACGCTTGATACTTCTTGAAATATTATCTTGGGGTGCCTTGGGCATCCCCAATCTTGAGCTTTTGTGTCTCCTTAATTCCTCTCATATCACAGTCTCCCTAAATCTCAAAAGCTTCATCCACACAAAACTCAACAAGGACTCGTGAGATAAGTTAGTATAAGAAAATAAATCACCACTTCAAGGTACTATAATGAACTCATTATTTATTTATATTGGTGTTAAACCTACTGTATTCCAACTTCTCTATGGTTTATAAACTCTTTTACTAGCCATAGATTCATCAAAATAAGTAAACAACACATGAAAAACAGAATCTGTGAAAAACAGAACAATCTGTAGTAATCTGGATCAAACGCATACTTATGGAACTCATAAAATTCTCAAATAAACTGATGGACCATAGGAATTTATCTATTAATCATCTGCAAAAAGAATTAACTAAATAGCACTCTCCAAATAAAAATGGCAGAAGTTCCCGTGAGCGCTAAAGTTTCTATTTTTTACAGCAAGTTCAACAAGACTTTCCCCAAGTCTTCCCAACGGTTCTACTTGGCACAAAAACTAATTAAACACAAAAAACACAATCAAAACAGAGCCTAGATAGTTTATTTATTACTAAACAGGATCAAAAAGCAAGGAATAAAAATAAAATTGGGTTGCCTCCCAACAAGCGCTAACGTTTAACGCCCCTAGCTAGGCATAACAAGCAAGAATAGATCTAGGTATTGCCATAATAGTAAGATAGATTGTTAAAACTCATTTCATATTCTCTACGTTCAGCAGCAAGTTTTCTTTGAGGCAAGCAAAAGTAATCAAAAGGGTTAAATTTGTTGGGACAAAAGTCTCCAAGATCAACCTTGGGAGGTATAGGTTCCTCCTTTGGTCCTTCATATTGCACAACCAATTCATCATTATAAGCATTCTTTTGACAGAACTTTGTTAGCCTATATTCAAGAGAATATCCCAATTCATTATCTCGAATAGCTAAATCATCATTAAGTTCATAAATTCTGTCAACTAAAACATTGGTAGGAACCCTTTTTCTAAGATTTTCATTGAAAGCAACATAGTCTAGAGATTGAAAACGCATCATTTCTTCTTGATCAAAGAGGATAGTCTCTATGGGAGGACGGCAAGCATCCACCCTATAATGCGCAAAGATTTCTTTGGCCTCTTTAATTATGAATCAAAACTCATGAGCCAAAAAGATAGTAACGGCACGCTTAACAGAAGAATGCTCAATATTAGAAAATTCTAGGAAAATCCTTTGTATAGAAGGATGCAAGTGCATGAATTGCCTCTCAAGTTCAACTACAAGCATGTCAATAGCGTCCGCAAGACTACTAGTTCTATGAAGAATAGAACTACCCATAGAAGGTAAAGCACCGGCACAAGTAAAGAAATCTTGAATAACTCCTTTTCCAATAATATTACCGCTACCAACACGAAATCTTTTTATATGTGAGATAGTGGGTTCTTTAGTAGGAGCATCAAAATTATTATCGACAATGGTATCCCCAATTTCAGACACAGAGGCAGAAGGTAAAGAACTAGCCATAACGACAAGCAAGAAAACTAACACACGAGCAAACAAGAGCAAACGGGCAAAAGAGGCAGATAGAGAGGGAGGATAGAGAGAGAGGGCGAATAAAACGGCAAGGGTGAAGTGGGGGAGAGGAAAACGAGAGGCAAATGGCAAATAATGTAATGCGGGAGATAGGGATTGTGATGGGTACTTGGTATGTTGACTTTTGTGCAGACTCCCCGGCAACGGCGCCAGAAATCCTTCTTGCTACCTCTTGAGCACTGCGTTGGATTTCCCCGAAGAGGAAGGGATGATGCAGCAAAGTAGCGTAAGTATTTCCCTCAGTTTTTGAGAACCAAGGTATCAATCCAGTAGGAGGCTACTCTCGAGTCCCTCGTACCTACATAAAAACAATAGCTCAACGCAACCAACGCGCTTAGGGGTTGTCAATCCCTTCACGGTCACTTACAAAAGTGAGATCTGATAGAGATGATAAATAATATTTTTTTGGTATTTTTGGTATAGAGATGCAAAGTAAATAAAGTAAAAGCAAAGTAAAAGCAAAGCAATAGTAAAGTGATGGAGATTGATATGATGAGAAAGAGACACGGGGGCCATAGGTTTCACTAGTGGCTTCTCTGAAGAGCATAAGTATTCTACGGTGGGTGAACAAATTACTGTTGAGCAATTGACAAAATTGAGCATCGTTATGAGAATATCTATGTATGATCATGTATATAGGCATCACGTCCGAGACAAGTAGACCGAAACGATTCTCCATCTACTACTATTACTCCACTCATCGACCGCTATCCAGCATGCATCTAGAGTATTAAGTTAAAAACAGAGTAACGCCTTAAGCAAGATGACATGATGTAGAGGGATAGTTTCATGCAATCTGATAAAAAAACCATCTTGTTATCCTCGATGGCAACAATACAATACGTGCCTTGCTGCCCCTTCTGTCACTTGGAAAGGACACCGCAAGATTGAACCCAAAGCTAAGCACTTCTCCCATGGCAAGAACAACCAATCTAGTAGGCCAAACCAAACTAATAATTCGAAGAGACTTGCAAAGATAACCAATCATACATAAAAGAATTCAGAGAAGATTCAAATATTATTCATAGATAGACTTGATCATAAACCCACAATTCATCGATCTCAACAAACACACCGCAAAAAGAAGATTACATCGAATAGATCTCCACGAGAGTGGGGGAGAACATTGTATTGAGATCCAAAAAGATAGAAGAAGCCATATAGCTACTAGCTATGGACCCATAGGTCTGAAGTAAACTACTCACACTTCATCGGAGGGGCTTCGATGATGATGTAGAAGCCCTCCGTGACCAATGCCTCCTCCGGCAGAGCTCCGGAACAGGCCCCAAGATGGGATCTCATGGATACAGAAAGTTGGGGCGGTGGAATTAGGTTTTTTGCTCCATCCCCGATCATTTGGGGGTACGTGGATATATATAGGAGGAAGAAGTACGTCGGTGGAGCTTCTAGGGGCCCACGAGGCAGGGGCGCGCCCTAGGGGGTGCCCCTACCCTCGGGAGCACCTCGTGGCTTTCTTGACGGAGGGTCCAAGTCTCCTGGATCTTATCTGATGAGAAAATCACGTTTCTGAAGGTTTCATTCCGTTTGGACTCTGTTTGATATTCCTTTTCTTTGAAACTCTAAAACACGCAAAAAACAGCAATTCTGGGCTGGGCCTACGGTTAGTTGGTTAGTCCCAAAAATATTATAAAAGTGGTAAATGAAGCCCAATAATGTCTAAAACAGTAGATAATATAGCATGGAGCAATCAAAAATAATAGATAAGTTGGAGACGTATCAATTATATCATGTCATATTTTGTTGTTGTTCTTTTCCATTACCGTTCTTCTTCCCTTTGCTGGAATTTTCCTCATGAGACCCAGGGTCCGTAGTATTGTCTAAGTTGGCATATTTGATGAGAGCCGCCATGAGCTCTCCCATGTCATTGTTGTGACGTTTAAGCCGCCCTAACTTCTGCTTGAGAGGGGTGAAACAGCATTTTTCTCTCCAGAATTAGAATAGCAGAGCCGACATTGATGTTATCCAATGAGTGGATAATGGTTGAAACCCGGCAAACCCAGTGGTCAGTTGATTCATCCTCTCGCTGTACACAAGCATCCAGATCGATGATTGACAGGGGCTGCTTACTTGTGTCTTTAAAATTCTGAATAAAGCGCGCTTTCAACTCAGCAAATGAATTTGTAGAATTGGCGGGTAATCCCTTCAACCAGGTTCGAGCCGGCCCATCCAGCATCATGGTGAAGTACTTGGTGCACACAGCATCATTAACATCTGGCATCTCCATAGCCAGCTCATAGCTCTCAATCCAAGCCCCAGGAGGTTGATCAGCTGTGTAATTGGGCACCTTTCGAGGGCCCTTGAATTCCTTAGGCAAACACTCATTGCAAAGAGCCGGTACTAGGAATGGCACACCCATCGTCCTGGAAGTTATCCCTGCCTCCACAGACATCAAAGGATTCAATTGAAGCCACTGATGAGCCGCTAATTGAGCCGCCAGCTCTGCCTCTTGACGTGCCCTAGCCTTATCCATAAGGGCATGAACATTGTTATCATCACGCAGCGGGTCATGCCCACGGGGCTGGTTACGAGATCGCTCGCTACTGGAAACTGCCGGCGATTCAATGCGCTGGCTATAACTTCGGCTGTGGCATGGAGTTGAGTGAATTCGCTCACGGCTATATGAGTAAGCTGCCTGTTGAGCCACCGCCGTCTGAAGAAGTTCCCTGGCGTTCCGGGTCTCAACCGCAGCGGGAGACTCACCTTCTACAGGAAGAGCCGCCAGCCGAGAAGCTGCGGCAATCATATTATCCAGTAGGATGGAATAATGACCCGGGGGTGTTAGCACTCGCTATGGCAGGTTCAAGTCCATACGTGGTCGGCCGGTCATACGAGGTTGAGCTGTCGCCCCGGTCACAGGTGCCTCAGCAGTCCGAGTCACACCAGGCGGGTTACTTGGTCCTGCCCCAGGTGTACTGAAAAGATTCATCGCCTCAAACTGCGGAGGTAGATGGCTCTAGTGTCTCCTTCGTAGAACAACATTTGACGCGGTTTGGTCTAGGCTCAAACGAAAGGCCTCTTCCCTTATCCTATGTGACTCGGCCTCCAGGGCAGCTCGCTCTGAGGAGATCCTCACATTTTCTGCCTTCATATCCTCTCGGGCCTTGGCCACCTCATCTCGCAATTTTGCAACCTCCGCATTATGCTCCCTTTGAGTCGTCGGAGTCACCTCTGCAACTAGGAGAGTCGCCAAAGCATCCAGGAGTTCAGATAAGACTTGGGCCGGCGGATGTGCAGAACCGTTCACACTAGCCGTTGCAGTAGCAGTTGAACTAGATGTCATGGGTGCAGCGGTTGATGATTGTACACTGGTATGCGTCGGTCCTAAACAAACGGTTTTAACCCCTTTCTGCGACGGCATTTGGAACCGTGAGTGTGTGCGATAGGGTGTCCTTCCCACACGACCCAGAAATCGTCGAGGATTGGCGCTCCTGGGACACAGGCTGGGGCCGTGTGCGATCGAGCGAGGCATCAAAACCCAATCATTTCCGTAGGTATGTGCATCCCACACGGTAATCTAAGAAAATCATTTCCGTAGGTATGTACATCCCACATGGTGAATCCCAGAAAAACATTTTCGTTCGTATGTATATGACACACAGTCAATCCAAGGAATATGTTTCTGTTCTTATGTACATCCCACACAGTCAATCTAGGGAACACGTTTCCGTTTGGACAACTGCTTGCCAATTTCATATTAGGCACATAAATAAATTATAACATCATAGTATGGTAGCTACATGAAAACAGCACAGTAGAACATATAGCTAGTTCAACTTCATAAGAACAATATATTCATTTCCCTAATCGAGATCATCCAGGCTCGTCTTATCCACCTTTGCTTTCAGTTCAGTAAGAACCCGTGTTGCACGGGCCAACTGGGAAAGTGCCTCCTCCTTCGCCAACACCACCTTATCAAAGTCTGATTTAAAAAATCTGAGCTCATTCTCCACCTTTAACCTTTTATCCCGCATCTTGAAATATGCTTCAGCGTTGTCAACACTTTCTCTAAGCCTACGTGTGTTCTCTTCCTCATACATGCTCCAGAGCTTCGCTAGGAACACCTTCAAAGACTATGGCCACTCTTGATCAACCCACTCCAAGTAAGAAAACTTCCGTTCATCCTATAATATTTAAAACAAGATTAGTAACAATTGTAGGGGAAATGGGTTCATAGCAACATAGAAGATCACCAATGCTTATTTTGAAAAACGGAAGAAACATGTTAATTATGACATATCTTCTCAAAAAGATCAATGTGCAAATGAAATAATTGGTACCGAGACAACAACCAAATTCTGGAACATCAGAAGCTATAATTAACTACAATGACGCTACAAGTTCTTACTCATGTCCAATAAATAACAAATTGAACATTTTATGAGGAAGGTAAATATAACTGCAACAACATAGCGACAGTGTTTGGATGACAACAAATTGATACTAACAGGTGTGTACATGCACAAATTTAGTGAATAGAACTAATAGCACTAAGGTCGTCCACTATGTATGCCAAAACTGGGGTAAAGACAACTGTTGCTACATCTTGCACCGGTGCCCTGCACTTGTGAGCCGATGCAGCAGAAAAAAATCAGGGACCCAAACTCCGAAGCATGTAGTAGCTCCGATGCCCAGTTCCTTCCTGCCATAAAGATTTAGTATTTTACTGCTTGGCTGCTCAGATGTGTGGACCAAAGTTGGCTGCACAAACTGCTGAAGCGGTGCCAAATAATTTTCTAATGGCACCGTGATGAGATGTCAACAATTTAAGATACTAGGTACATACTGTGACACTATCTTAGGATGCGTTTGGTTGAAGGTGTGGTATGAATGGGTTGGGACTGTGACAGTGTCTGAATCACAACTAATAAATGATTTGTAACAATGAAAGAGGGTCTAACCTTCGCTGCACATGCCAGAAACTTCCTCCCACTATCCACAGAATCAAACACAACTAGCTTCATGCATGGAGATTGATGGTGATAATAAGTAGATAGATCTTCAGCCACCCCGCTCCATTCGTTGCCACTAATGGTCTTAGGGGGCTACAAGAGGAAGAAATGACTCAAATTGACCTCTGGGTAAAAATCCTCATTCCAAGTCATAGCCCGAGAGAGAGAAGACAGGCATACCCGGGTGGTGAAGGAGTAGTCGCCGGAGGAGGAACTGAGTGGTCTTTGAAGAAGACCATGGCGACCCCGGCGGTAGGTTGCGAGATGGCGAGAGCGAGGAAGCGGCTATAGCTTAGCAAGGAAGGAAGGAAGGAGGAAACATGGGAAATGTGACTTGTGGTTGGGGAGAAAAGCGGGTGGGGAAGGGGGGAAGGGGGCGGGGGTAGATATTTTGGCGATAGGCCAAAATTTTGGAAATGTGGAGGGAAACTTTGTGCGCGGTTCCGCTGGACCATTCACTTTGAACGATTGTGTGCATCGCAAACAATTCTTCTGCTTTACACGCATGGGATGAGTTTGAGAATTCGAATTTTGGTCGAAATTTCCCCGGGTACGTCATTGCATAATTTAAGATCGCTTGCTAATTTGGGCACACAAAAAAGCATACAGCAGACAGGCCACACTTACTGAATCGAGAAAAATTAGTAATTAAACAGAGCTAGTTGACATAAACATTGCTCTAACAAAATACCAGCATTAAAAACAAAGCCTAAGTACGCATAATTTTAACAAATCCGCCGTCGCGCTGGCCTATGCATCGCCGGTGTGAGATGAGACGTCGATGACTTATCCTGGCGACATGCTGCCGTTGGTGGACTCCACGTCCCCCATGCTGAAGTCGACTGCGTCCTCGTCCTCGGCACTGCCCTCAAGGTTGTAGTACTCGTAGTAGTGGCTGCGCCAGAGCTCACGTTGGTAATACACCGCCAATTCCTTGATGGACAGACTCTTCTCTACCTCGACCTCGGCCACGCGCAACTCCTCCTCCCGACTCTCCTCGATCTCCGCCGCCTCCTGCATCTTCAGCTCCCGCTCGGCGACCTCGTGAGGAAACAGGTGCTCCATGGCCACCGCTGCCTTTTCAGACGTGGGTTGCATGCTGGAGTCCAAGGTGGCCTGGAATATCTTGGCATGGATGACCTCGACCCGGGTCAGGGCGACATCAGCGGCACGGGCGGCAGCTCGATCGCTCTCGGAGTTTGCAGCCGCCGTCGCAGCAGCAGCTGCAGCCGTCTCGGCTGCTGTAGCTGCCCTGTTGGCTGCCGTAGAAGCCCTCTCAGCGGAAGCGGCCGCGCTAAATGCGGATGCGGCGGTACTCTTGGCGTTGGCGGCCATGCTGTCGGCGCAGGCGACGGTGCTCGGGGGGGACGCGGCAATCGTACAGACCTTCACGAAGCGTTTCCACGGTGTCATCTTTGCAAGAAGGGGGTGTGCGAATGGGGATCGGGATTCGCGGATTCAGGGGTTGCCGGCAATGGAGCAGACGAGCCGGCGAAGCTTAAGGAGGGAGACTTAAATTGACCCAGATATTTTCATCGCAAACGGTTCCTAGAAAATAACTGTGTGTGATGTTGTAGATATTTTTTATTAGCTGTGAAAGATGAATTTTGAGTACAGTGGAAACGGATGGTGTTTTAAATGTACAAGAAATTGTGTAGTACTAATACAACTTTCATGTCAAATTTTGGAAAATTTCAGGGGTCATTTTACCTTTTAAGACATTTACGTGATTTTCTAGCCATTTAATGGCCATAATTGAAATTTGAACTACATGTACATGCAACAACTAACCATAATGGTTTGAAAACTCATATTTTGTGTACTTGTGTGTGATTTAATTCCATGTGCAGCTCCCCTCCCACCCACCCACCCTCCCCTCCCACGGCCAAGGTTTTCCAGCGATCTACACTTCTAGCCAGTGAATTGTGGATCTTCCCCGCTCATCTACTCTGGCGTCCTCTGATCTACATGTCTATAGCCATATCATATGGGTACTTCTGGTGGATCAACTTTGGATTTGGATTTCTCGGCGGGCTCCATCTTTGCGGATAAGGTTTTCATTTCTTGTGGGAGATCTGACCATCCCACAGATGACACGAGCCATTTCATTATGGTTGTGTCTTTTAGCTGACATGATTTCCATCTTAATGAAGATTCAGTGGCGGCTACCTTGGAATCAGCAATTGGGGGATCGGCCATTGATTTGTCGGTCCAACTCATCAATGACAAGGTATTTTCATTTATTGTCTCCTGCAAGCAAGTTGGTCTCTACATCCTCTAGTTGAGATCGTTTGCATGTCCGCATTTCAAATGTTATTTTCATCTTTGGGGGAATGGTGGTCCCAATTGGAAACGTGAGTTAGAGATCTGGAAAAAAGAATGTGACGCTAAGTGGATTCTGGTTAGTCCCTCCAAAAAGCATGCTACTATAGGCATGATTGCTATGCATAGACCACCGTCAAAGTCTTCTCTTAGATCGGGTTCATCTATGGGGAACAAACTCTCCTTTGCCATGTTTCAGCAGTACCCAGTTTGTAAGGGTTATAGATATCCAGCTACACAACTCTGTGTTGATACGGTTTCTGAGGCTGGCTACGGTGTTAACCCACGTGAGAAAGTGATCTTGCCATCACCGCCGGTGACCAACCTTCAGTGGACGGTGGCGACACACCCATCTCTTTTGGAATGATCAACGTCCCTACCAAGAATACTGCCGTCCTATCCGGAACTGTCTCGATCTGTTTATGTAACGAGTTTTAGGTGACACACGACATCGTGTCAAGTGGTTGCGTTACACCGGCCTCATCCTCCCAACATGGCTCGCCGGCCCATCATGGCTCTCCGGCCCCCCGTGGCGTTTCTATGGCCGAATCTGTGCCCCAACCACCAGTGGCTCTCTTGGATAATTATGTTTCCTCAATTGGAAAATATTCTCAGGTTGTTATGGACGTCTAACTGCCGAACTCTTCTGTGGATTTTGCAAGGGTTAATGACCTCCACTACAAAAAAAGACACATCCGTGACATTTTGGGCCGAACGAAATTTTTTCTGTCATACTCATGACACTTCTATGACAATAATTATGACAAAACACGGTATCATCATAGATGTGGTGGGGTCCTACTTCTATGACAAAAAATCATGACAGAAAATGGGCTTTTCGTCCTGGGCGGGCCGGAGATGCAGCTGCATGACATTCTTTGTGCCATCCCTGACGGAAAAAACCATGGTAGAAGCGAGGGCGTGGAAAATATCGGGGAGTCCCCGGTTACGGTGGGTGGTCGGGGCCGATCGATGCGCATTTCTCTCATACGTATGCGTGTGTGTGCGAGGAGGCATTGGACTCTAACTGAACCCGAGCGATTGCACTGCAGGCTACGCGTTACTGAACCCGAGCGATCGATCGATGGCTGTTAACTGAACCCGATCGACCAATTCCTTTGCTACTGCTGCTAACTGAAGCCGATCGATGCTGCCTCTGGATGAACAGTGAGCGTTGCTAGGGGGGTTGGATGAACAGTTCCCGGTGGGGGTGGATGAACAGGACCCCGTGGTGTTGCCTCTGGATGAACAGGTCCCCGATCGATCGAGCCGGTTGGGGCTGGATGAACAGGACCCCGTGGAGGGCAGGATGAATAGGACCTCCCCGTGGAGGGCAGGATGAATAGTAGACGGTGGAGGGCAGGATGAACAGTAGCTCGTGGAGGGGTGGTTGAACATGAGCCCGTGGAGAGGGCTGGTTGAACAGTAGCCAGTGGAGTAGCGCGCGGTGGAGGCTGGATGAACAGGAGCCCGTGGATGAACAGTCGCAGGTGGAGGCTGGAGGAGGTCGACAGTGGATGAACAGTAGCCCGTGGAGGCTGGAGGGGGTCGACGGTGGAGATGAACAGTATCCCATGGATTCCCGTTTTGTGGTACGCCACAGCCCTCCCAATGAACAGGACCCCCGTTTTGACTGTAGCGCTCCAACACAAGTCCGTTTCCTCCGTTTTGCGGTACGCCACACCCCTCCCGATCAACAGGACCCCCGTTTCGACCGTAGGAGGTGTGTTTCCTCCGTTTTGCGGTACGCCTGACCCCTCCTGATGAACAGGATCCCGTTTCGAACATGGCCGGTCGAACACAAGGCTGCTTCCTCCGTTCTGCCGTACGCCAGGCCTCGTTTCCATCGGCTACTCCGTCCAAGCCCTCCCGATGAACACGATGACGCATTCCATTCCGACCCAGCCGGTTGGCTCCCCATGAACACGACGACGACATTGTTTCTCCGTTCTGACCCAGCCATGTACACGAGCCCTGGCCGTACGTATGCGCGAGTAGGCGTTCGAGACCCTGCCCGTATGTACCTACGTGGCCGTATTTTCTTTCTTGCACACTGGCCGTTGTATGTTCGTGTACATGCTACGTGCGCGCCTCTACTACGACACGTGCGTGCCTCTACATCAACCAGTATGTACATACACATTCGCGACCAGAATGACAATGCTACGTATGCTTCGACCAGGTGGGTCCCGACTGTTAGGCAACTCCTTGCCTCCGAAGATGTAGCTGGTGGGTCCTAGCAGTCAGGGGGGCGAATCATTTTTTTGCACGGACGCACTTCCTTGCGTGCGAAGATGTAGCTGGTGGGTCCCAGCAGTCAAGGGGAAACGTTTTTTTCACGAATATGGTGGCCCGTCCGGTGGTCCCCGCTGTCAGGTGGAGGAATAATTATTTTGTGCGTAATAAGGAGGCACTTCCTTGCTGCAGCCGTGGACCCAGCTGTTAGCCTCTCCACATACAGTACACATCCGATGGAAGCCGTTCCTTGACCATGTTGACCACGCCGCGCTGAGAGCACCAAGGTGGTGGACGATGGCGAGGCCTAGGAAGGGGACGACGCGGAGCCGGGGAAGACGCGGCAGTGGATGCCCATGCATAGAGGAGTACGAGGGTTCACTGGTTCGCTGCGGTGTGAGGCTGCCGTCGCCGTAGAATAACAGGAGGTGTGGGTGAGTAGAGGAATGGCCTGGCCAGCGGTGGGAGTAGTAGGGGGCGGTGAGGCCTCCGCCGCATCGCAGCCGGCCACGGGAGGCAGGAGCACGAGGCACGACCCGCTGGTTTGGGCGGCTGGAGCAAGAAGACCAGAGGTTGAAGAAGCACTACGGCCGTTGGATTGACATCGTACGGTCACTTGAGCTAGAATCGTTCATATTGACTAATATGACAAAGCACTCCGTCCCCATCAACTTAGTAGGCCCACAAGTCAGCCTCCCACCAAGGTGGTTCCCAACTAGCAGGGGGAGTATTCATTTTTTTGTGCGTAATAAGGAGGCACTTCCGGTGGGTCCGAGCTAACAGCGGGGTGGTGATGTTTTTTTCATGAAATACGGTGGCCCGTCCGGTGGGTCCCAACAGTCAGGGGGAAACGTTTTTTTTGCCAAATACGATGGCCCGTCCGGTGGGTCCCTGCTGTCAGGTGGAGGAATAATTATTTTTCGCGTAATAAGGAGGCACTTCCTTGTGGCTGCCGTGGACCTAGCTGTCAGCCTCTCCACGACAGTACTCTTTCGATGGAAGTCATTCCTTGACCACGTTGACCACGCCGCGCCGAGAGCACCAGGGCGGTGGATGACAGCGAGGCCTAGGAAGGGGACGACGCGGAGCCAGGGAAGACGCGGCAGTGTATGCCCACGCGGAGAGGAGTATGAGGGTTCATTGGTTTGGCTGCGGCGTGAGGCTGCCGTCGCCGCAGAATAACATGGGGTGTGGGTGAGTAGAGGGATGCCCTGGTGTAACACCCCGGATGTAACTTAACATATTTGTAATTCCAACTCTTGCCATTTTCGGCTCCAAGTTATGAGATTCCCTCGTGGTTGGGTTTTGTCTTTGTTTTGCATTTTGTCCATGTCATGCATTTCATATCATGTCATCATGTGCATCTCATTTGCATACATGTTCATCTCATGCATCCGAGCTTTTTCCCCGTTGTCCGTTTTGCAACCTGACACTCCCACGTCCTCCGACATCCCCCTTTTGCCTCTTTTCATGTGCGGGTGTTAAACTTTCTCAGAATGGACCGAGATTTGCCAAGCGGCCTTGGTACACCACCGGTAGACCACCTGTCAAGTTTCGTGCCATTTGGAGTCTGCTTGATACTCCAACCATTAACCGGGGAACCGTAAAGGCCTCGTGTGTGTTGCAGCCCAACACCCCTCCAAAGTGGCCCAATAACCCATCCAAACCTATCCCATGTCCTCCGTCGTTGGATCACGATCACGTGGTCGAAAACTACACTCCATTTGGACACTCCCACCTCCTTCTAGGTATAAATATGTCCTTCCGGTCCAAAAACCCGGGTCCAAACCCTAGCCCCGCTCCTCCCGCGCCGCCGGACACGTCCGCGTCCGCCGGACGCGTCTGCCACCACGCCCACACCAACCAAATCTTGCCACGTGGCAGACCACCGCCACCACCGCCGCCGGCCCGCGAGCCTGAGGGGGGCCCGCCAGGCCCATCCGCCGCCGCCCCGCGTCTGCCTCGCCCGCCGTGCGCCCGCGCCTCCTCCTCACCGCCCGGCGCCGCCGGAGCTTCACCGCGCCGCCGCAGCCGCCCTCACTGGTCGCTGTCGAAGCCACCATCTCCCTGTCGCCCGAGGACGCCGCCAGCCACCGCCCTCCGCTCCAGGATGCCGCTAGCCACCGCCCTCCGCTCCAGGACGTCGCCGCCCCGCGCTTCCTCCTCTCCGGAGAGATCCCGCGCCGGCAGGCCGGATCCATGCCTCCCCGCACCTCTCCGGCCACCGCGGCGATCTCCGGCGACATCCACAATGATCCTCGGTTCGCATGCGAGTCAAACCCTAGATCTCGCGGGGTGAGATTTTCTCTAAGTCCTTTTTCCCCATATTTTCAAGCCCTGTTCTTCATGCCATAACTCTATGACCGTAGCTTCGTTTTTTGCGTGTGATATATCAAAATGTTAACCATGATGTGCTTTTCATCTTGTTCCATTGTGACATGCTTGTTTGAGTCCATCTTGATACCCAATTCATTGATGCAAGAGTGCTATAAAATGTTAGGTGCTGATTCTTAGCAAAGTATGAGCATTTGTCATTTTTGCTACAATTGTTGTGTGCTGCATATGGACTTGAGCTCTACATGTGTTTTGGGATACGCCATGCCATCTTTACAGGGGTGTTTTCCATGTATTTTTGTGATCAATGTGGTGACTAGCACAAGCATACAAAGTAGCTCTTGTGATATTGCTGATTTCAGGGACTTAGAATTTCACCAAGTCATTGCTCTGTTGTTATTTTTATGCCATGTATCCATGATGCTAGAGTGAGATCCATGCTTCTTTTGAGTTGTTTCAGTAAGGATGATTTGGACATATGGTTGTGATCTATACATCCTTACCCCTGTTTGCAATTATGGAGTGCCCTAGCATGACTTAATCTTGCTCTACTTTTGCTATAAAATGTTCCTGGCAGATTGTTTACATGTTAATCAATTTTGCCATGGTTGTTGTAGTTGATCCAAGCATGCTATAAACTTTTTCTTGCCATGGTTAGCCTTATGATTATGTCTTCTTGCTGGTATTATGCTTATGTTGTCTTTCAATGCCTTGTGATGAGTGAATCGAGCTCGCAAAGAGGCCTTCATAATTCCGTTTTTGCCATGCTCAGTTTTCTGCTAAGTCTGAATCTGTTAACGAAACTTGCTATGTTTACATGGGTGCCATATTATCTTCTGTGCCTTTTTGGCTCTTGATCATTCAGAGACTTTAGTTCTATGCTTTGAGTATATTCATGCCATGCCTTTGTTTTCTATGATATGTTCCTGTAGCATGTTGGTTGCTTGCTCTAAACATTGCTTCCCGATGTTAATTCCTGGCATGTTAGTATTTTCACTAAGTCTGTGAAGCTGATATCTTTTGCACTTTCGCCATGCTTGTTTGAACCTATTCTTGTGTGATTTAGCCATAGCTCAGTGTTCATCTTTTGTCAAGCATCTTGAGTAGATCACTGCCATGTGCTTTGTTGTTACGTTGGAGTGCAGTAGCTTAGTCTCTTGTTGCATTCTAGATGGCATCGTGCTGTTAATCGTAGAATTGTGCCATTCTTGTTTTGCTTGCCATTTGCAAATCGTGCATCCGATTCCGATGATCTTTATATCGATTTCGACCGAAATCAACTCATCTTTCTAGCGGCGCACTTGGTTTGCCAAGTTGATGCCAGGTTCAATCTTTTCCTTTTGGAGCACGCATATGCATTGCATATCACGTCTCGCATATCATGCCATGTTTTGCATCATGTTGCTTGCGCATTGCACCATGGTTGATTGTTGTTTCCTTTGCTTGTGTTCTTGCCTTGGGTAGAGCCGGGAGACCAGTGCGTGATCGAGGAACCCGTTGAGTACGCTTATGAGGATCAAGTTTTCGTCAACTCGGTGAACTTTGCAGGCAAGATGACCATACGCTCGAAATCACTTCTATCTTTGCTTGCTAGTTGCTCGCTCTATTGCTATGCCGCGATAGCTACCACTTGCTATATCATGTCTCCCATATTGCCACGTCAAGCCTCTAACCCACCTTTTCCTAGCAAACCGTTGTTTGGCTATGTTACCGGTTTGCTCAGCCCCTCTTATAGCGTTGCTAGTTGCAGGTGAAGATGGAGTTTTTCCTTGTTGGAACATGGTTATTGTTGGGATATCATTATTATAACTTGTTTACTTTAATGCATCTATATACTTGGTAAAGGGTGGAAGGCTCGGCCTTATGCCTGGTGTTTTGTTCCACTCTTGCCATCCTAGTTTCCGTCATACCGGTGTTATGTTCCTTGATTTTGTGTTCCTTACGCGGTTGGGTTATAATGGGAACCCCTTGACAGTTCGCCTTGAATAAAACTACTCCAGCAAGGCCCAACCTTGGTTTTACCATTTGCCACCTAGGCCTTTTCCCCTTGGGTTCTGCAGACTCAAGGGTCATCTTTATTTTAAAAACCCCCGGCCAGTGCTCCTCTGAGTGTTGGTCCAAACTAGAGCCCCTTGCAGCGCCACCTCGGGGAAACTTGAGGGTTGGTTTTAGTTGTACGGATTGCTTATCCGGTGTGCCCTGAGAACGAGATATGTGCAGCTCCTATCGGGATTTGTCGGCACATTCGGGTGGCTTTGCTGGTCTTGTTTTACCATTGTCGAAATGTCTTGTAACCGGGATTCCGAGTCTCATTGGGTCGTCCTGGGAGAAGGAATATCCTTCGTTGATCGTGAGAGCTTGTGATGGTCTAAGTTGGGACACCCCTGCAGGGTTTTGAACTTTCGAAAGCCGTGCCTGTGGTTATGGGCAAATGGGATTTTGTTAATGTCCGGTTGTAGAAAACTTGACCCTTAACTTAATTAAAATGAATCAACCGCGTGTGTAGCCATGATGGTCTCTTTTCGGCGGAGTCCGGGAAGAGAACACGATCTCGTGTTATGCTTGAACGGAAGTAGCCTCAGGATCACTTCTTGATCATTATTAGTTTCTCGACCATGCTTTTCTTCTCTTCTCGCTCTCATTTTCATCAGTTAGCCACCTTATATGCTAGTGCTTGCTGCAGCTCCACCTCACTACCCCTTTTTCCTACCTTTAAGCTTAAATAGTCTTTATCGCGAGGGTGTGAGATTGTTGAGTCCCCGTGACTCACAGATACTTCCAAAACAGATGCAGGTGCCGATGATGCTAGTGCAGGGGACACTGCCGAACTCAAGTGGGAGTTCGACGAGGATTCGGGACGTTACTATGTGTCCTTTATGGATGATCAGTAGAGGAGCCTAGTTGGGGCGATCGGGGTTCTAGCATTTGGAGTTGTCTTTCTTTATTTTGGTTCCATAGTCGGACCTTGATTGTATTCTGGATGATGTATGCTATATTTATGTATTGTGTGAAGTGGCGATTGTAAGCCAACTCTTATCCCTTTCTTATTTAGTACATGGGATGTGTAAAGATTACCCCTCTTGCTTCATGCCTACCATGTGGTTATTCCTCTAAGTCGTGCTCCGACACGTGGGAGATATAACCGCATCGTGGGTGTTACACCTGGCCAGCGGTGGGAGTAGTAGGGGGCGGTGAGGCCTGCACGGGAGGCGCGAGCAGGTGGTCCTGCCGGCGCTAGATTTGGCGGCTGGAGCAAGAAGATTAGAGATTGAAGAAACATGATGGCCGTTGGATTGACATCCAACGGTTACATCTGCTAGAATCGTTTGTTGACGTATATAATAACTAAAAAATCTTGCATACGCGTCAACAATATAGGCCCATAAGTCAGACCATTCCCTCTTTTTTTAATAATTTATATGTAGCTCATTGCGACTTCTTATGCAATTTATTGCAATCCGTTTTTTGGTTGGACAGGGCCAATTTCGCATATTTCTCTGGGTTCCAAACTATTTTTAATACCGAAATGTCAAGCCAGATTTAAAGTACATTGAAGATATATTTAAATTATGTTAATGCCCAGTGAAATAGGAATCTGAAAATGTGAAAAAAATCAGAAATTATAAAGTAATTGCCAATTTGTCATATGTTTTTATATTTACAGCCCATTTCATATTACATTCAAGATTTGCAGGCGCCTTGAAAGAGTTGCAGCCATCAGGGCGTAGAAAAATAAGTAGGCCTGGACTGGGTATTCTTCAGAAAAAATAAACTGGGCTCATTTTCACAAAGAAAAAATAGCTGGGTTGGTCACATGGTGAACATAAAATATAAACCTGGGCTAGACGGGCCACGGCCCAGTTCAAACCCTGCTCCGTCTCAACAATAACAAAAAAAATACTGCTCAAGCTACTACGTCCCAGGTGTCAGCTGATCTTGTGTTGTTCTCTTGTCTATTGACTATATACGCTCACAATGTCGTGGGTCCCAAATGTCAGGAAAACACTAGGAGGAAGCATTTTATTTTTCCATACGCTGACATGGTGGGCCCTAATGTCATCCTCTCCACGTACTTCTGCCGATTCCTGTTGTTTGTTGACCATGTTGACAACGCGAGAGGGTGGCGCTGCGGCGAGCGCACCACAGCGCGCGGAGGACGACGGCGAGGCCTCGGACGTCGGCGTTAACGATTTAGGAGATGGTGGGGCGGCGATGCGTGCGCTGAGGCGCAGCCAGCCGTGGGAGGCGGAAGCAGGCGGTCCCACCGGCGC
Organism: Triticum aestivum; assembly: GCF_018294505.1. Lineage (NCBI taxonomy): Eukaryota > Viridiplantae > Streptophyta > Magnoliopsida > Poales > Poaceae > Triticum > Triticum aestivum. Next base: position 67,752,451 of record NC_057809.1, on the reverse strand, counting down.
TGGTTTGGTTTTGGAGGCTGGAGGAAGATAGGACCGAAGAAACATGACAGACTTCAAAAGCAGCAGGAGTACTTAACAACCTTAACTGAAACCAGCAGGGGCACTTAACAACCATAGTTGAATGCAGTATGAGTACTTATACAGGTTCAACTGTACAAAGCACGCCTCGAATAGTGCTACTTTGCCTACAGTTAACCAAGGGTGAGGCCGCCAAGCCCCAGGACAAGGCCCAGCCGCCACCCCGCGCATCCACAACCTTCTGAAAGTGGCTTCATCTCGCAATGTGGTCAATAAATAGGATATTCGCTTTAGATCCATGGAAAAGCAGGAACATAATCTTTTGTCCTATTCTCCAAGATGGACGGGCCTTCATTATTTGAGACCACCCATGAATAGGTATCTGTTCACCTCCAAGGGGAATGGAGTAGGCCGACATAAACATCATGTTGTGACCAAGCGCAAGTCTGACCCGACCATGGTCAAGCATCTATATAGGAACAATAGAACTGGGCAGTTTCTGTTCCAAGATATCACAGCTGTAAAACTGTGTATAAGCAATAGTTTATGAAGAACATATATAACAGAAAATAGCTCGTACCATAAGTTTCTCGACACAGTTGGACCTGTTCAACGAGTGTAGTAGTGGCACACATATCCCACGTGGCCTTCCACCATTGAAACGCCCCACAAGGACCTCAAGATGATCAATAAAGTGTAGGAACTTGTGGATGTCATCCCAGTCAACTTCAGTGTCATCAGTAACAGCCGAGTTGTTATAGAATAACAAACGAGCAGCCTGCTTAACTCTGAAAAAACCTACACGTGCCACCAATTATAAGAAAATATTAGTTAGAAGTAGCATCTTCGTGAGAGATTCGTTGCTACTTCTAAAGTTAAATTGTGATCAGTTAGACAGAATAGGTGGATTAAGAAGTAATCGAGGCCACAAGCAAGAACCAGATACAAAACTAACATGGATGAACAATTGGAATGACGTTGGGTGTCGGAGTAATGGGCCACGGGTAGCCTAACCCGGGTCCCTGAGCCTTTCAAGACATCAAGGCTGGCTACGCCCCTCAAAGGCCCCAAGAAGAAGTGCCGCCTTCTGGTGGCCGGCTGTCCCAAGCGGCCGGCGGCCGGATGGCGGCCGAGTTCAAGAGGGCGGCTACAAGATGGGCCGACTTCCCGCGGGCAGCCTCCGGAGAGGCCGGCTCCTGGCAGACGGCCCACCGCGCCCTCGGAGTTTGCACTCCCATTTAAGAAGATGAGATGAGGTGGGGCTACAGTGTAGCCCCCCCCCCCCATATCCAGGGCCGGGCGTGGCCACAGTGCTCCGTACGGGCGGAGATCTCCGCCTGATGTGGCACTATTGCCACTCCTTCCTTGATGTCACCAGTGGCAGGCGGAATCGTGTTCCCACAACGACCTGTCGGTATGGCCTGCAGGCGGCGAGCCCTACCAGGCAGCGAGAGCCCGGAGGGAGGTGAAGTCCTGACCAGTCGAACCAGGGGGAGGCCAGCCTCTAGCAGGCGGCCTTCTCCTCCCTCGGGCTCCACGCACCATTAATCAGATAAGACAGGGAGTGGCTACAGTGATCTCCCACCAGTCGGCGGGACTGTAACCACGCTCCCCTGACCAAGCATGCGTCATTAGCCACACGGCAATAGTAATTAGCAGCCGGCAAGACCCGCGAGCGGCGGGAGCGGCCTGTCGGCTTCATACCAGACCAGCCGGCGGGGCCCACCAGGCGGCGGACCCCAGCGGTCGACGGAGAGGCAGTCGACCAGAGACACTGACAGCCGGGACCTACACCCGGCCAAATTACCATTGTACCCCTAGGGGCGGGCCTATATAAACTCCCCAGGACACCCATGCAAAGGGTTCCGAACCTGTTAGAACTAGACTCATACCTAGAGGAAGAAGAGAGCGTGCCTGCCTTCTTCTACCTCTAGCATACAGCTCGAGGAGCACCTTTGTACTCACTAGTGCCTTAGTGATCATGCTTAGACCCCACAGAGCAGGTCTAGGGGTGTTATCTCCTAGGGGAGCCCCAAACCTGGATAAAGTACGCCGGTGTTTGTGTCTACGTGTCATCCCGCTTCCAGGCACCAGCGAGGTTCTACTCGCTCCCACCATGATAAGCCATCCATTGGCATATGTTGCACCTAACCCCTGACATTTGGCACCCACCGTGGGGCAAGGTGCACCATCTCCCGGAGACCTGTTCTGGACGGGAACCTTGTTCCTTCCTGGCGAGCGCAGCCAGCCCGGCACGCCAGACGGTGTCTGCGCTGACGCGCTGCACGGCGCGGAGGTCTCCTGTGCGGCAAGCTGCCTCGCCGACCTTGTAGGCGAGATCCGCCTCTCTAACAAGCCCGCGTCTGACGCAGGCACAGAAGGCCCTCAGAGCTGCGTTGTCAACCTCTTCGATCAGCTCCACGTCGCCAGCGAGCCTGCTGCGGACTTGGAGTCGGTTGGCTCCACCGACCCGATGCTTGTCGACTCCGACACGGCGTCGCTTGACGCGTTCCCCACCAACGTGGTGGTCTACGACAAACTGCCTCCTCGCGCGGACAGCGGTGGAAGTACCATCACGGAGGTACTCATTATCAGCCACGGCGAGCACTGTGGCGGAGGTGGCCAGGATCCATTGCAGGCGGCGATGCAAGACCTGGCCACACCCATCCCGAAGGATGCTGATGCAGACACGCTGGAGGCACGTCGTGTCCAGCTCGTCGAGAGCGCCAACCGGCTGGCCAACATAAGACGCCTTTCGGAGGCCTACCAACGTGAGATGGACCGTGCTGTCGGCGTCACGCTGGCTCCTGGTGGGCCTAGCCGCATGGGCCCGATCTGGCAGCATGGCGCGACCATCGCCGGCATGTTCGGGACAAATCATCCCGTCTACGCATTGCATGCAGAGAATATACGAGCTGCCCAGGCAACAACAGACGATCTAGACAAGCTCGAGGGCGAAGAGTGCCGCCACATGTCGGAGCGCGTCCAGCAACTCCTTGACGCGGCTGCTGAGCAGCAAGAGGCCAGTTGCCGCACTGAGGCGCTCAACCGGCAAAACGATGATCCACCTCCTCTCCGGGACCAAGGCGCGACATCCCGGACGCCGACTGGTGGCGTCCGTGATAGGAGAGACAAGGATCCGGATGCCAGCAGTAGCCGGACTCGCATCACCATTGAGCGTGACCAAGACGGCCGCCCAAGAACTATGCGGCGGCGAGACGACTGTCCGCCTTCCCCTCCCCGTAGGGAAAGGTGCATCTCCCCTCCGCCTGTTGACCACCCAACACTCGGTGACCGTCTTGATCGTCGAGAAGGAGTCGGAGAGAACGACGCCCGCCACCGAATCGACCGCCTCAACCGATCCCCGGCGATAGAAAAGGAAGATGAGCTGGGTCCGCCTTGTTTTGGCCCCCGCATTCGAGATGAGCCCTTTCCCAAAGGGTTCACGCTCTGGAGAGATACGCCCAAGTACACCGGCTCTGTGAAGCCGGAGGACTGGCTGGTTGACTACTCCACAACCGTCAGCATCGCCAACGGCAACAAGCGCGTTGCCGTGAAGTACGTTCCGCTCATGCTGCAGGGCATAGCCCGTACGTGGCTGAACAGCTTGAAGCCCCACGGCATCAACAGCTGGGTTGATTTCACTGAAGCCTTCATCCGCAACTTCACCAGCATGTATAAACGGCTGCCTAAGCCTCGCCAGCTCTCCTTATGCGCCCAAGGCCCCAATGAGTCGACTCATGACTACCTCACGCGCTGGGCCAAGCTGCGCAACTCCTGCGAGGGTGTGCACGAGGTCCAGGCCATAGAGTACTTCACTATCGGGTGCTGAGAAGGCACCCTCCTCAAGCACTGGCTTCTCTGCGACGAGCGGGTGACCCTTAATGAACCGCTGATCATAGCAGACAAGTACGCTACAGCCGACTCCTCCATGAAGGCAGAGATTAAAGTCGATACATCTGGCAAAGTGGCTCCTCAAGCTCCTCGGACTCCGGCTGGCGACACCGGTCTTTGCCAGCAACGAATGACAAAGTGCGCAAGGCCACGGTGCCGGCTGCCACCAGCTGACAGGTGGCAACAGTCGAAGATCGGCAACCCGAAGGGTAGCCTCCACTCAAGCGTCAGAAGGGTGGCAAGACCAACTGGTTTCCCGCCTTCTCGTACGAGCAGACTTTGGATGCGCCCTTTAAATTCCACAGCGGAGCAAAGCCGTCCAACCACACCACTCGGAAGTGCCACTGGCTCTCCCGGATCGCCAAGGGTGATGGGCTCCCGCCTCCTCCGCCTGCCGGCCCGCCGTCTCCTCCGCAGCAGCAGGCGGCGGTTCGGCCAGTCGGCGCCATACAAGATGAATACCCTGAAGAGCATGGAGCTTATGTCGTGTTCACCAGCGTGGCCGACGATAGGCACAGCAGATGGCGGCGACAACAAGAAGTATATGCAATCGCATCATAGACCCTCGAGTTTATGCATTGGTCTAAGAAGCCCATCAACTAGAGTAGAGGTCACCACCCAAAGGTGATGCCAAATCCCGGTTCTTATGCACTGGTTTTGGATGCCACTTTCGCCACAAAGAGGCAGGCTTCTCGCTTTTCCCGAGTCCTGATAGACGGCGGCAGCAGCATCAACATCCTGTACTGAGACACTATGGAGAAGTTAGGAATTAAACAGAGGCAACTTCAGCCCAGGCGGACTGTGTTCCATGGCATAGTTCCTAGCCTTTCCTGCTCACCAATCGGCGAGACTCAAATTGACGTCCTCTTAGGAGACAAAGAGCACTTTCACCTAGAGCCAGTCTGGTTTGAGGTGGTGGACCTTGAGAGACCTTATCATGCACTACTTGGCCGGCCTACTTTGGCCAAGTTCATGGCGGTCCCCCACTATGCCTACCTCAAGATGAAGATGCCGAGAACCAAGGGAATCTTAACCATAACTGGGGACTACAAGAAGTAATCCGCATGCGCGGCAGACAGCAGCCGGCTGGCCGAGTCCCTCGTGATCACAGCTAAGAAGCGGCTCCTTGACCGGGTTGTGGCAATGGCGGGCAAGCTACCGAAGATGTCACCCGACCCCAAGGAGTCGGAAGCCGAGGGCTCGTTCAAACCGTCCAAAGAAATAAAGAAGATACCCTTGGACTTGGAGCACCCTGAAAGGCACATTGTCATAGGTGCAAACCTTGACAGCAAATAGGAAAGCGAGCTCGTCGATTTCCTCTGTGAGAATCGGGACATCATTGCATGGTCTCCCAAGGACATGCTGGGTGTTCTGACGGATTTCGCCGAGCACAAGCTACATGTCCGACCTAATGCTAAGACAGTCAGGCAGCCCTTGCGCCGCCTGTCAGAGGAGAAGAGAAGAGTTGTTGGAGAAGAAATAGCCCGGCTTCTAGCAGTCGGCTTCATCATGGAAGTGTTCTTTCCCGAATGGTTAGCCAACCCAGTCCTCGTGCTAAAGAAGAATAAGCAGTGGCGCATGTGTATTGATTATACCAGCCTCAACAAAGCTTGCCCCATAGACCCATTTGATTTGCCAAGAATCGACCAAGTAATTGACTCCACAGTCGGATGCGAGCTGCTGAGCTTTTTGGATGCATACTCAGGATATCATTAGATCAAGTTGAGCCCGGCCGACAGGATGAAGACCGCCTTCATCACGCCATTCGGAGCCTTCTGTTACCTGACCATGATGTTCGGCTTGAGAAATGCCGGCGCCATGTTCCAGCGTTGCATGCAGAAGTGTCTCCTCAAGCAACTCGGCAAAAACGCGCATGTCAACATGGACGAAGTTGTGGTGAAGACGGAGAAGCGTGGAATGCTTCTAGAAGACCTCAAGGAGACCTTTGACAACTTGCGCCGATTTCAGATCAAGCTCAACCTGGAGAAATGCGTCTTTGGAGTACCAGCCGGCCAGCTTCTTGGCTTCCTGGTCTCAGAGCACGGCATAGAGTGTAACCCTATGAAGATCAAGGCCATCGAGAGGATGGAGGTGCCCACCCGACTATTGGACGTGCAGAAATTCACCGGCTGCTTGGCTTCCACCAGCCGTTTCATCAGTCGGCTGGGTGAGAAGGCTCTTCCCCTGTACCATCTCATGAAGAAGACCACTTTTTTCGAGTGGAACGACAAGGCGGATGAAGCGTTTCTCCAGCTCAAGAAGATGCTGACCACTCCGCCTGTCCTGGCGGCCCCGACTACTAAGGAGCCCATGCTTCTCTACATCGCCGCCACCAGCCGGGTGGTCAGCACAGTCATAGTTGTGGAACACAAAGAAGAAGGCAAAGCACTACCGGTCCAGAGGCCGGTGTATTACCTGAGTGAAGTGTTGTCCGCCTCCAAGCAGAACTACCCGCACTATCAGAAGATGTGCTACGACGTACACTTCGCCGCCAACAAGCTGAAGCCATACTTCCAGGAGCACCCAATCACTGTTTCTGCACTGCTCCTCTTGCCGAGATCATTGGAAGCCGAGATGCTTTGGGCTGAGTGGACAAATGGGCCAAAGAATTAGCCCCCTATACCATCTACTGCCAGCCTCGCACCGCTGTCAAGTCACAAGCACTGGCCGACTTCCTCGTCGACTGGGCCGAGACCCAATACCTGCCGCCGGCACCAGACTCCACCCATTGGTGGATGCACTTTGATGGTTCCAAGATGCGCATCGGTTTGGCAGCCGGCATCGTCCTCACCTCTCCCAAAGGCGACAAGCTCAGATATGTGCTGCAAATCCACTTTGCCGCCTCCAACAACGTTGCTGAATACGAAGCAATCATTCACGGGCTCCGACTTGCCAAGGAAATCGGCATTTGCCGAATCCTGTGTTATGGAGACTCTAACTTGGTGGTCCAGCAGTCGTCAGGCGACTGGGACGCCAAAGATACAAACATGGCAAACTACCGCTTCCTCGTCCAGCAACTCAGCGGATACTTTGAAGGGTGTGAGTTCCTACATGTGCCAAGAAATGACAATGAGCAAGCAGATGCCTTGGCACGAATCGGCTCCACCCTGTCGGTGTTCTGGGAACGGGGGTCCCCAGACTTGCCTGCCTGCGGCCTGCGGCGTGGCTCAAAGGGGGGCCCAGCACGGCCCATCTTCACCAACACAAACCCAAGACCCTCGCGAGGGGCCAAGCCTCGCGAGGCAGACAACGCGAAGCTTCCTCAGGCACGGCCTCGTCAGGCTGGCTCACAAGGAGGCGGAAAGATCAAGGCGGGGTACCTCACGAGGAGCCCGTGACGCAAGCCATGACGACCCAGGGCGCCAGGCGGGTGCCAGCCCGCGCAGCGTCCTCCTTTCCTCTTTGGTGCAAAGGGGGCAAGCGCAGCCGCGGAGTACCGAGGCATTAGCCAAAGGTTGCCATTTTGGTGCAACGAGACCAAGACCAGGAGGACTACGAGATAGAGGTCACCATGGAGCCCAAGACGGCGTCATCACCAGAGCTTTGCGCAGGCGAAGACCGCTTTTGTCAGGATAGCTGATACTTGTTGTCCCCCTTGAAATTAGCCCGCCATTGTTGGCTCCCTTCCCGCTCAATATTTGGGAAGAGGACCAGGGCCTCTATAAATAGGACCAGCCACCCACATAGTTGGGGGGACAAAAAAGAGGAAGGAAGAGGCTGGTTAGAAGGGTCGGTCAGAGCAGAGAAAGGGAGAGAGAGAGAGAGAAAGGTGGCTAAACTCCTCCTAGCAGTTCATCGCCTCAGCCAAGAACAGACCCTCGCGAGGCTGTTCTTCCTTGTATTGTTCATCATCATCAGCCCAAGAGGCAATCCACACACCACACACTGGAGTAGGCTATTACACCACAACAGTGGCCCGAACCAGTATAAACCCTGTGTCTCTTGTGTTGTTCTTTCCTTAGTTTAGATCTTAGCATGGCGGAGGGGTGCATGTAGGTAGGAGGCGAAATCTCCGCGCGCACCCCAGTGTTCGAACCTCAAGGGTCTGCCGGAACCCGAAATCCGACATTTGGCGCACCAGGTAGGGGTGTGCCTGAATTCGTCTTCCACCGCCCCGTTCTCCTCCGACTGTCACGCCCATGTCTGACGCTCGTCGGGCCCGCGCCGAGCGTCGGGTCGCACTCGCTTCCCGCGTTGCCCAGACGGCCCCTATCGGCGGGCATCCACGCCGTTCCACGTCACCTGCCGTCAACGCCTCCACCGGCCCGGTGGGGGACGAGCGGCAAGCATCGTCCCAGCATTCGTCCGTGCAGCAAGACGGCCGCACCGCAACCCCCTCGCTTGCCCCAGCTGGATCTTCATCCCGCACGCTCCGCGCGCCCATGGAGGCTCGGGCTGCACTCATCGCGGCAAACGAGCTCCTGCGCTACCGTCCCGTCGACGACGTCTACGAAGAATGGCTCGACCGCGTCGCCAAGCTCCTCCGCGCTGCAGGGGGCTCTTCCGCGTCGTCCGTTCCGTTGCACCGCACCCCGCCTCGGGCGGGCGAAGAGGCTCCGGCGGCGCCCCGGCCGCCTCCTCCTCAAGAAGACGCCATGGCTCCAAGGAGCATGGCCCCTGGGCGGAACCCGCTCCGTCAGGTGCCAGCGCAGCAAGAACAGAGCTGCCAAGAAGTCCCTCGCCCGCCAGAAGCTGCCCGGGCACTCCTTGCTCCAGCACGTCGCGACCATCCCCCTGCTCCAGCGCGTGGGGACATGAAAGACCAGGCTCTCCGTCACCTAAGGCCTCTCGTGGCCACAGCAAGCTTCCGCGCCTACACCACCGAACTACGCAGCGTCGCGTGGCCCGACAAGTTCAAACCAGGCCTGCCTCCTTGCTACGACGGCACGGCCGACCCTGCGGAGTTCCTCCAGCTCTACGAGCTGGGCATCGAAGCTGCCAACGGAGACGAGAAGGTCATGGCGAACTGGTTTCCCATGGCGCTCAAGGACGGGGCCCGCACCTGGCTCCTGAACCTGGCTCCTGGCACAATCTCCTCCTGGGAAGAGATGCGCACCCGCTTCATCGCCAACTTCCAAGGTACTCGCGACCGGCCACCCGCCGTGAGCGACATGCGCCGCATCAAGCAACAACCCGGGGAGACCCTGCAGAAGTACATCCCGCGCTTCAACAACGCACGCCTCAAGATCCCCAAGGTGACTGAGGAGGCCATCATCTCAGCTTTCTCCGACGGAGTGCGCGACGTCAAGATGAAGGACGAGCTGGCGATGCATGAAGACCTGTGCACTTCCTTGGAGCTGTTCAACTTGGCAAACAAGTGCGCCAGGGCTGAGGAGGGGCGTCTCTCCCTCCTCGAGCTGGCTGCCGCAGACCTAGAAGAGAAGAAGCTCAAGGCCAAGGATGTGAAGCGCAAGGGGGCTACAGTGCTCGCGGCAGAACCAGACACCAAGCGGGGCAGAGATCAGCCCGAACCTCCCAAGCGCAGCCGGTACTGCGTGTACCACGACCTCCACACCCACAACACCAACGAATGCCAAGAACTCCGAGCCGTGCGTGAAGGAAGGATCGGCCGTCGCCCCGACTATGGTGACCGGGGCTACGGTCGAGGAGGAGGAGGAAGAAACACAGGACGCTGGGAAGACCGCGCCAAGGGTGGCGCGATCAACCTCGTGAGGATCGCTGGCAAGACCCGCCTCGCGAGAGAGGATGGAGAGATCAGCCTCGCGAGGGAGACTGGAGGGATCAGCCTCGCGAGGATCGCCCGCTAGGCAACGCAGGCCTCCCACTGCTGCCGCCGCAGCCAAGGAGAAACGATGACCGCCATCAGGACGAGGAGGCTGGGGGCTTTCAGGAGCCGCGCGCGATCGCCTGCATCTTGGGCGGAGCGCAAGCCCCAGCCTCTTAGCGCATCTTCAAGCAGTTCGCCCGTGAAGTGAACGCAGTACTCCCCAGACTCGAAGCCACATGCCCTCTCAGGTGGTCGGCGTGCGCCATCACGTTCAGCTCAGCAGATCAGCTCAAGTGTGCGGCAACCGCCGGAGTCCTCCTGATGCTTTGTTCCCCAATCATCAGCAAGGTGGTGGTCACCAAGACCCTCATCGATGGCGGGGCAGGGCTCAACGTCCTGTCCGTGGAGACGTTCAACAACCTTCAAGTGCCCCACAGCCAACTTCAGCCGACCAAGCCCTTCTCCGGTATCACTGACGGCTCCACGGTCCCGATTGGGCAGGTCCGCCTCCCTGTCACCTTCGGGGCACGCGACAACTACCGCACCGAGCTCATCAACTTCGACGTCACTCACATTCGCCTACCGTACAACGCCATCCTTGGGTACCCAACGCTGGCCAAGTTCATGGCCGTAACTCACCACGGCTACAACATCCTCAAGATGCCAGGAAGTGGCGGAGTCATCACGGTGCCCTATGAAGAGAAGGACGCGGTGTGTTCCCTAGAACGAGCCTTTCAGGCCGCATCACTGGAAGACCCGGATCGCGGAAGCAGGAGGCTTCCCGAGACCACCCCCAAGAAGAAGAAGACATCGTCCGGCTCGACCGCTCAGGAGGCAGGCCCCTCTGGGCCCGCACCTGCCCAGAGGCAGCCTCCCTCCATCGCATAGGAAAGCATGCCCGGCGCCCTCCCCAGGCAGGGCTCGGGGGCTCCCCCCTGGAGGGCCACCGACCTAGCTAGGGTCACGAGGGAGGTGCTTGGGCACCACATGGAGGCGTGTTTTGAAGCACGTTTCCCTCAAGAAGGAGCAAGGCAAGGAGATCCAGACCCACAGGAGTTCGTCAGCAAGGCCATTCAGGAGCTACAGGAGTCAAGAGTCATGAGAGGCGCCAGCCGCCTACCAGCAGTGGCCCCCCATCCAGGCGAGGATGGTGGGTTGCGCGTCTGCATTGACATACCAGGGCTCAACCGAATCGTCACTCTGGAGCGCCTCTGGCCCTCGCGAGTGGGGCGCTGCGGAGGTCCACCCCACAACTACGTTCGCATGCCTTACGACTTGCCGAACGCGGCTGACACGCACCAGCGCCTCATGAGGGGCATCACGGAGGTACGAGAGGCCAGGCGTTTCGCAGCCCTGGCAGAGATGGAGATGGCCCGCGAGGAGTCGCCAGCGCCTCCGGAGCCTCTCGAGGCCCCTGGGCCTGGGGGCTCGTGAGGATCGGCTCCCGCAGCCCCCCGAGCCTGCTACACCAACACCCCTTCATCCTCAGCATCATCAGGTGGCATCTTTTGAGTTTTACTTCCAGCTGGGAGCGCCCCCAGGGCTGCATTATTCCCAGGCCGCGTGGGTCCGTCCCTGCGGCGTGTATCCCTTTATTCCATGTTGTTAGCTTACCTTGTTGGGGGCGCCCCTCAGGCTGCATGATCCCCAAGCCGCTCGGGCCAGGCCCAGTGGCATGTATCCCATTTGCGTTTATTTCCGATCATGCGTTAGACCCACCATGCTTGATTATTTGATGCCGGTCCACGGCACCTCTTCTCCTCCATGCCGACCACTTGCACGTTAAAGGGGGGGCACCTGAGCATCGCGACTCAGGGCTCTTACTGGCTCTCCAGCCCTCACCCTCTGGCCTTGTCCATGGCATCGCGACCTGGCATACCAGCGACGGCTGAGACCAGCTCGAGGGCCGGGACCCGAGGACGTAGAGTGCCGACATCTAACCAAATTTGCAGGGACACATCACAAGATAAGGCCCAGTGCCAGGCGCAACCCGCCTAGAGGTAGGGCCCCGTGAGTCCCGCGCTGGCTCACGGGTGCCCAGATACACCTCGCCAGGCCCTACCGTGCCAGCCACGTGTCAGGGCGGGGCTGTACACGCCCCGGGGGCTCCTCCCGGAGGGGGCCCCCTCCCACGTACCAGTGGAAGCACCATGCTCCGCGCTGGCTGACGACACTGCCGAGGAGCGGCTATGCCCGTACACATACGGTAGCACTATGCTCCGCGCTGGTGATAAACAACTGAGGGAGGCCCCCGGGTCGCATCAACCTCAAGGAGCCCAGAGCTCAGTGTCTAGACTCATCATAACGCCTCCCCTCGGGAGTGCCGCGCAAGGGGGCTGGGCACGGGGGCTGCGCCTGGGTCACACCCAGACGCACGCCGCCCGGCCAGGTCCCCCCGGGCCTGGTTCGTCGCACGTCTCTCCCCGAGCGGAGCCAAGGTACGAAGGCCGTTTCAGCGTCAAGGGGGACTCCTGAGCATCGCGACTCAGGAGCCTAACTGGTCACGTAGCGCCTCACTCCGTGGCCCTGTCCTGGTTTCCGGTCGCGACCATCGCTGGGTGAGGCACGCACGCGGCCGGGCCCTGCAAACATAGAACGGTGGATCCACCCGCATCACACCTCCCTACTTGCTGTTCGTGCGCCAAGGGGGACTCCTGAGCATCGTGACTCAGGAGCCTAACTTGTCACGTAGCCCCTCACTCCTTAGTCCCGTCCTGGTTTCCGGTCGGGACTATTGTCGGGTGAGGTACGCGCGGGGCCGGGCTCTGCCGGCGTAGAACGTAAGCAAGTAGGAAGGAAAAGCGCTAATTTCAAGGAATTCAAAAGCAAATATTACAGTCCACACTGTTATTTCAATGCCAAACGCAAGTTTAAACGCCTCCCCGAGGCATGATACGTGTGCAGGAATTAAAAGCAGGACAGGAGCCACGACGGAGTCACTTGGCGGCGGGGGAGCAGCACGGAGCGGGTTCGCCTCACGGAGCAGCGGTGTTGGCAGCGCCTTGCTCCGGCTTGGTGCTGAAGGCCCGGAACTTCCCCAGCAGAACCTCCGCGCGACCCTTCACGGTCTCAGCAGCAGCAGCGGCACGCTCACCGCTCACTGGCTCTAGCAGGCTGTCGAGGTCGACACCGGAATCGCGAAGGTAGATGTGGGTGAGGACCCGCGTCAGTGCTGCAGAAGACAGGACACGCGCCTCGGCCTCGGCCGTGGGGCCAAGGCCAAGGGCGACATCTTCAAGAGCGTGAACCAGGAAGGGAAGCAGCTTGGCTAGGCCGTCCTCGGCGCCAGCCAGCGGGCTCTCCAGGCCGCTGTCGTAAAGCGTCCTCAGCGAGGAGCGAGCCTTCGCCTCCAACTCCGTGAAGGCCGCGCGATCCTCGGCAAGATCCAGGGCCTTGCCGTCCATCTCGGCCTTCCGCGCCCCCAACTCCTGCTCCAGCGCGCCTAGGCGGTCGCGGCGCTTCCTGAGCTTGGCCTCCCGGCCCTCGACGGCTGCCTCGCGAGCCTTCACGCCTTCTTCCTGCTCTTGGCAAAGGCGGACCTCTTCCGCGAGCCGATCCCGCAGGCCTTGCAGCTCGCCCTCTAGCACCTTGCAGCGACCGCGGACGTCCACCACCTCCCCCAAGGCTGCATCACGGGCAGCCTTCGCCTCCAGGATGGACTGCTTCTCCTCGTCGCATGCCGTCGAGGCCTGGACCAGCGCCACCCGAATCGAGGCGTCAGATCGAACCCATCCAGAAGCCAGCTCCAAACGCCTGGCCACCAAGCGGGGGTCGGCGCCAAGAAGATCCTGCCGCAGTCGGTCCAGCTCAGCAACAGCACGATCCAAAATGGCAGAAGGAGTCGGAGGGACAGCGGCCGGTGGAGTAGGAGGAGAAGGCGGCAGCACAGCCGCAGCATCCTGAGGCGGAATCTGCCGCACCCCGACAGCTGTAGTGGCAGCGGCAGGCAAGTGCACCTCGGGAGCCACTTGGGCCGTGGGGGCTGAGCTCGCCCTAGCCGGCTCAGCCAAACCTCGCGAGGACGACCGGGCAGGAGAAGCCTGTGCGTCATGGTCACCTTCCTCCGCGGGCAGAAGCGCCGCCACGGATGGGACCTCGGGAGCCCCCTTCCGCTTCTTTGCTGCGGGCGCCAACCTACCCAAAGATGCGGACGTCAAGCCTTAGAAGCAGAGCAAGAGATAAAGACAAGGATCGAATGCTTACGGGTCGTCGCCAGTGAGCTCAAGCGGCTTCCGGCCAAATTTGAAGCCTGAAAGTCGGCTGGAAGGGTCGACCTCGGGAAGCTTGGAGGCAGAAGGTGTGTCTGCGGTTCGCCCCGGGGCCGGGGGAGACCCGCGGGAGATCAGCCTGGTCCTGTCCTTCTTCGGGATCGGGGGCAAGCTCCCGCTGTCCTGCTCGTCGTCGTCTATGTCGTCATCCTGGTCGTCATCATTCGGAGAGAGGCGGAGAACGCGGGACCTGCGCCGGGGGAGGGGAGCCCTCGACTCTCCGTCAGTCGCCTCGGAGTCAGGCCCCTTTCCGCACTCCTCTCCCTCTTCCTCTTTGCTGGAGTCGCTGGAGGGCACGTCCACCGATTCCTCGGGAGCTTTCAGGGGCACTGGCCCAACCCGTTGAAGACGGGCATGGACTTCACCACCTGCTCCCAGTCATTTCGGAGGAACAAGGGCGTAGGAGCGCCCTCCAGCCTCGCCACATTGCCCCCGACCAGAGATTGGAGAACCGCAGCCAGGTCTCCGGCGGCCAAGGCCGCGGGGTTCGGACGGGGCCTCCACATTGGAAGCGAGTACTGCCGAAGCGGAGCCAGCCGGTGCTCCAGGAACTCCCTCAGCAGCGACGCGCCGGTCAGCTTCGCCGCCGCCATGTCGGCCGGCCTCAGATCCGCGTCCATCTTCTCCAACACCATCTTCGCGCGGGGATCCGTGAGCTCCGCTCGACCCCAGTCGCTGGAGCTCGTGGGCTGCTCCGTGGGCAGGATCAGCCGAGGGTGGATGCGCCCAGCATCCACCAAGATCCACTTGCTCCTGAAGCCCTCAATCCTCTTCCCAGAGTTCGAGATGGCAATGGCGCCGCCGGACGCGACGAAGCTCGCGCACGCGGAAGAGGTCCCACCAGAGGTCCGGAGGTAGAAGTAGTGGCGCAGCAAGGCCACTGAGGGCTGCACCCCAACATGTGCTTCGCAATAATAAGCAAAGATTGCCAGGAGAAGGATGGAGTTGGGATGGAGATGCAGAGCCTGTAGCTTGTAATGGCGGAGGACAGAGAAGAAGAACTCGGAGAAGGGAGGCACCAGGCCAGCAACAATGGCACTTACGAAGAGCAGATAGAAGGTGCTCCCTTGACCTTCAGGGGTGGCGGAGCCGGCCTTGAACACCTTCTTCCCGTCGATGCCCCACACCGTCGCCATTCGGCGCAACCGGGCAAGGCCTGCCTCTGACACGTTCGGCGAGTCCAGGGCAGACGAGTACCAAGCTGCGGCCGGGGGCTGACAAGGCACCATGGCTCCCTAGGCCGCGCGGTCAGAGAAGATCTAGAATCTCGGAGGAAGGAAGGAGAGGCGCACGAAAGGGGATCTGAGCAGCAGCCGGAGAAAGAAAGAAGCGGGGCCTAGGCGGATGCCACTCCTTTATCAATGCGCGCGGTTGCTGAGGCGCCCACGTCCATTCAACTGTCGTGCGGCGCTCAAGGCTGCAGGCTGTTAGGGCCCACGGCGCTTCGCTCTTGCCCTTCCGCCTCCCTGCACGGCCAAGTCTGGGCGCGCCTTGGGCCCGGGGGCTACTATCGGCATTCTGGGAACAGGGGTCCCCAGACTTGCCTACCTGTGGCCTGCAGCGTGGCTCAAAGGGGGGCCCAGCACAGCCCATCTTCACCAACACAAACCCAAGACCCTCGCGAGGGGCCAAGCCTCGCGAGGCGAACGACGCAAAGCTTCCTCAGGCACGGCCTCGTCAGGCTAGCTCACGAGGAGGCCGAGAGATCAAGGCGGGGTACCTCACGAGGAGCCCGTGACGCAAGCCATGACGACTCAGGGTGCTAGGCGGGTGCCAGCCCACGCAGCGTCCTCCTTTCCTCTTTGGTGCAAAGGGGCAAGCGCAGCCGCGGAGTACCGAGGCATCAGGCAAAGGTTGCCATTTCGGTGCAACGAGACCAAGACCAGGAGGACTACGAGATGGTGGTCACCGTGGAGCCCAAGACGGCATCATCACCAGAGCTTTGCGCAGGTGAAGGCCGCTTTTGTCAGGATAGCTGATACTTGCTGTCCCCCTTCAAATTATCCCGCCATTGTTGGCTCCCTTCCCGCTCAATATTTGGGAAGAGGACCAGGGCCTCTATAAATAGGACCAACCACCCACATAGCTGGAGGGACGAAAAAGAGGAAGGAAGAGGCTCGTTAGAAGGGTCGGTCATAGCAAAGAAAGGGAGAGAGAGAGAGAGAAAGGTGGCTGAACTCCTCCCAGCAGTTCATCGCCTCAGCCAAGAACAGACCCTCGCGAGGCTGTTCTTCCTTGTATTGTTCATCATCATCAGCCCAAAAGGCAATCCACACACCACACACTGGAGTAGGGTATTACACCACAACGGTAGCCCGAACCAGTATAAACCCTGTGTCTCTTGTGTTGTTCTTTCCTTAGTTTAGATCTTAGCATGGCGGAGGGGTGCAGGTAGGTAGGAGACGAAATCTCCGCACGCACCCCAGTGTTCGAACCTCAAGGGTCTGCCGAAACCCGAAATCCGACACACCCGACAAGAAATACCAGCCGACGTCGCCCTGCAACGCCTTCTTAAGCCGTCTGTCAACCCATCGCGAGAGTCAGATTCCATCTTCGTACTGGCTCTTCCTGAAGTAGTCGGATCCAACATAGGGACCCCAGCAGCCGACGCGGGGAACTCGGTAGGCGGCCCAGGGACTGCGGCAGCCGCACCTGGCCCGGGGACTTCAGAGCCCGGCCCGGGGACTTCAGGGCCCGGCTCGGGGACTGCAGCAGTCGGCCCGGGGACTTCATCAATTCAGCAAGCAGCAGCCAACTCCAACCCGCTACCTCCCGGTCCAAACGCCCTCGTGCAAGTTGCGGCCCTGGCAGTCGAAGAAATAGCAGCACCTTGATGGGCGCAGCCCATGCTCAACTTTCTAGTGAACAAAGAGCTGTCGACTCATGAGATCTCGGTCCGGTAAGTCGAACGTCGGGCAGAAGTGTACACCATTGTCAATAGAGAACTTGTGAGGCGTGGTGTCACGGGCGTGTACCAGCGCTGCATAGAGCCAGAGCAAGGTCAGGCAATCCTAAAAGATATCCACCAAGGCAAGTGTGGCCACCACGCGGCTTCAAGAACTTTGTTGCCAAAGCTTTCCGCCATGGGTTTTTCTGGCCAACTGCTCTAGAGGACGCCAAAGGCTTGGTCCAGAAATGCAAAGGGTGCCAGAAGTTCCGCTCTAAGTCTCATCAGCCGACTTCTGCACTCAAGACCATCCCCATTGCCTGGCCCTTCGCTGTTTGGGGGCTGGATATGGTGGGACCATTCAAGACAGCACGCAGTGGCATGACTCATCTGCTTGTCGCGATGGAAAAGTTCACCAAGTGGATAAAAGCAAAACCAATCAAGAAGTTGAATGGTCCGACTGCTGTGACTTTCATCACTGACATCACCATCCGGTATGGCATACCACACAGCATCATCACCGACAATGGAACAAACTTTGCCAAAGGCGCCTTGGCTCGTTTCTACGCGACGCAGGGCATCTGACGGGACCTAGCGTCCGTTGCCCACCCGCAGTCAAACGGCCAAGTGGAGAGGGCAAACAGCCTCATTTTGTTCGTCATCAAGCTCTGACTGGTCGAGACTCTGGAGCGCTCGGCCAGCTATTGGCTCGACGAGCTGCCGTCCGTCCTCTGGAGCATGCGCACAACTCCGAACAAGTCAACCGGCTTCACACCCTTCTTCCTCGTCTATGGTGCCGAAGCCGTCATCCAACGGACATAGAATTCGACTCCCCTCGAGTCACCATGTACACCGAAGAAGAGGCAAAAGAAGCACAAGAAGACGGCGTCGATCTACTGGAAGAGGGGCGGCTGCTGGCACTCAGCCGGTCCACCATCTACCAATAGAGTCTATGCCGGTACTACAACCGGAAGGTCAAGCCAAGATCCTTCCAAGAGGAAGACGTTGTGCTCTAGCTGATCCAGCGAACAGCCGGCCAGCACAAGCTCTCGGCACCTTGGGAAGGCCCCTTCATCATCAGCAAGGTGTTGGTCAATGACTCCTACTACCTGATCGATGCTCAGAAGCCTCGAGCACGCAAAAGAGATGACTCTGGCAAGGAGACGGAACGACCATGGAATGCAAACCTCCTCCAAAGGTTTTATAGTTAACGCAGTATGTACCAAGCCAACTTTTATATTAAGTATGAAGACTCCGGGTCCCCCGAGAAGAAGCCCGGGGACTGCCCCCCTTTATCTATATGATAAGTATTATGCCTATGAATGTGTTAGTCCGCCTGGCACCGGGTTTGACTAGTCGACCCGGGGGCTCGCCGCCTTGTACTATGAAATGCTTCCAGCAGCCGGACAAGTAATGTCTTGGCACGTAAACCCTCTCCTGCCAAAGCCATAGCTCGCAGAGCGGCTACCCGGTAGGCAGGAGTCAAAGGTAGGAAAGGGTGCCCACATGAAAAATGGCTAAGGACCCAAAAGCATGTGCATAGTTCAAGCCCCCCCCCCCCCCCCCGCGTGCCTCACTGACCGGCTGCCGCGCAGCCGGCCGGCTGGCTTCTTCTTAAATTGCCTTCCTAAAGTGTCTAAGTACTTGCCTTCCCAAAGTGGCTAAGTACTTGACCCAGCCACGGTCCGTAGAGCGGCTGTCCGGATGGTAAGACGGCAACTGAGGGAGGGCGGCAAAGGAAAAAGGCCATGGAGCAGAAAGCAAGAAGAGATAGAACTCGACAAAAATATTTACATAACAAAAGGCCCTTGGCCAACATTCAACAGAAGTTTGAAATACACCCCGCATGTGGAATTGTGCGAAGCTAATAAAGTTTGTCGAGACTGATAAGCAGGTAAAAAGAAAGATAAATTGGCAGCCTAAGGAGCAGAAGACAGGTTCGGTGGAACGGTGTCGGTGGTGCCGGTTGGTGGAGCGGCCGGCTGGTCAGTCTCCGCTTGGTTGCCTTTAGCAGAAGTCGGCTCGCTCTGGCATGGCTCATTGCTGGAGGCGCGGTCGAGCTGAGGCTAGCCGTCTGCTCCAACCTCTGGCGCTTCCTCCTCACCTTCCTCCTCCTCGTCGTCTTCTCCCTCGTCGCTGGAGTCGATCACTTCGGCGGAGTCCTCGCCATCCTCCGGGTTCAGCCCAAACCACTATGGTGGCGCCTCGACACCATTCTCAGCCAGCTCCGGGACAAAGACGTTGGTGTTGGTGTACTCAGCGATCGCCGCCGCCCGCTTGGTGAGATCACGCTCCACCGCCACCAGCTCCTCCTGGGCCTCCTGTCGAAATATGGTCAACTGGGCTAGATCTAGCCCAGGGTACCACGCCTTGACAAACTCTAGGGCCCGGCATGCGCCAGCCCGGGCCGAGTAGCCCTTCCAAGCCTCAAGATGGTCGGCCGCCACTTCCAACCAGTCGGCGGTCTGGCTGGGAGTGCGCGGAGCCGGCATGACTGGACACAGGGCGGAGATCGCCTGGGCTCAGACGCGCTGAAGGCGGCACAACATCCGATGAGCCGGCCGAAGGCGGGCCTGGATGTTGAGGAGCTGCTCACTAAGGGATCGGGGGCGTCGTCAGCAATCTGCGCTCCTTCCGCCCTCCGTTCCTCGTGATAGGCCTCGATGGCCTAGTTGGCAGCGCCGGAGTGGCCAAGGAAGAAGCCGGAAGCTAGAGGCCGGCCTGGTCAGCAGCCCGCAAATCAAAGAAAGAAGGAAGAAGCTTACCATCAACCATGTCTTCGATCTCGCAGAAGCCGGCAGTCAACATGGCCTCCTTATTAGTCCAGGCGGAGCGTTCGGTCTTGAACTCGGCAAGGAGACCAGACTCCTTCGCCTCCGCCTCTTTCTGAGCCATCTTGAGGAGCCCTGCCTGCTCCGCCAGCTACGTGGCGAGCCGGTCACGCTCTTCAGCCAGCTTGCTGCACTCCTCCTCCTTGGCGCGCAAGGCGGTCTCGGCTTCACCAAGCTGCTACTTCATGGGCAGTGTTGGCCTCTGCAAGAAGGGACAAAGGAAAAGGCGTCAGCATCCAACGGAAAAGAAGAATAGTTACCGGGAAGAACCGGCCCGACTGCTCAGCAGTCGGCCCGAATCTCGGGGACTACAACCCGTGGGTGCGCCAGCGCGCCCCCGCAGAGAAAGAAAAGCAAGGACCTACTCCGGCTCTCCGACAAGTCGACGGCCCGCCGGTCCAGCTCTCGGATGTCAGAGTTGAAGGCGACGGTGCGGAGGTTGTGATAGTCCTATAATGAAGACAACAGATGAAGTTAGTACTCGGAGCTCACCAAACTAAAAGCTCTGAGCCGCCTGCTCGGCAGCCGGCCCGAAGCTCAGGGACTACACTAAGAGGGTGCGCTGGCGCGCCCCCACAAAGAAGTAAAGAAATTCAAGAGTTAAAGACGAAGAAGCATACCCGGATGGCTCTCGTGACTCCAGGAACGCCTGGTTGCACCGCTTTAGGGCATCCAATTCAGCTCGAAGCTTGCCTTGGACGTCCAGGATCGCCTCGTTCAAGGGGCCCGTCCTGCCTCCTCGCACCCAGTCGGCGGGCGCGCTGCTGGTCGCCTTGGCGTCCGGGATCGATAAGTTCGCGGCACCGACTTCCATCGGTTGCAGTGCTGAAGGCACGACTAGGTCTAGCATGGCGACGTCGCCGCCCTCCCTCTCTATGACTGGGTGGTCGCCGCCGGCACTCCTTGTCGGTGCCACAAATTCTGGCAGTATCGGCATGGAGTTTAGAGGAACGACGAAGACCGGCTCCTGGAGGCGCACAGCTTCCTCAAGCCGCTTCTTTGCGGCGGCATCGGCCTCGGCCTCTACCACTTTCTTCAGCGCGGCGGCCTCCACCTTGTCTGCCTCCGCCTTCTCCCGGCGGGCGGCTTCCTGCTCCTCGCGCACCTCACGTGCGTTTTGCTCCTGCGCCTCCCGGAGGTCGGCCACGGGATTGATTCGCCGGCTGGTGGTGGAGGCCTCCGTCGACCCGATAACGGAGGCGGCGGACGACTTCTCGAGTGAGAGTGGAGCCCTTAGTCAAAAAGGCAAGGAGAGGACACTCAGATGGAATCAGCAAGAAAGGAAGACATGAGAAAGAAGATGCTTACGCCGACACCATGGGAGGCGCCTTAGGGAGTTTTTGGAACTTGGCCACCTTCGCAGCGGCCTCCTTCCGCCTGGTAGCGGCGGTCCGATTCTTGGCCTTCTTTGGCGCGCTGCCGAACGAGGCGGCGCCCTGCTTACGCTTTCGCGTACCGCCTCGGCCAGACGGCTCGGCGGTGGGGCCCGCGTCCGCCTTGCCGGCGCCTCGTGAAGGGCGCGGCTCCTCTTCTTCCTCCTCGAAGTCGTGCGGCCATGACTCGATGCCGACTCCTTCTTCAGAGCCACCTGCTCCATAGACGCCGCCTGTGGCATCATCTTCCAAGGCGGCCACCCCCAAGTCGGGGTCGTCCACGTCGCTTACAGATCGGTCCGGTTGGTAGGGGCCACCCACCCCCACAACGGTGGCCGTCGCCTGAGACATGAAGATCTGTTTCGAAACGCAAGAGGTAGGCCGGTCGAATCAACAAGGCAGAATCAAGATAAAACACGGAAGAGGGAAAGATTGAAGAGCTTACGGCAGGCGGCGGGTTCGCGCGGGAATACGGCTGCTCGTTCACCAAGTTCGCCACCTCGGCAGCCGGCACGGGTCGCGGTGCCCGCTCATCCTGCAGATCAAGTGAGGTCGGCCTTGGAGCGGGAGAACCCGCCGTGCAACAAAGGCGACCAGCAAGTCGGACGCTCTGAGGCTTCGGCTTCGACCAGCACCCGGAGTCGGCTGATGGCAGCGGCGCCGTCTGGTGACACCAACTTCGGCTTGTAGCCCAGTTTGCCCGAGGCTCAGCCGGTGGGCCGGCTTCATAGGCCGGTAGGTTGATGAAGTCGACGGCCGGGTTGAAGTTCTCCACATAGAAGTAAGATTGCTGCCACATCGTGACCGAGTGTGGCAGCTTGATGGCGGGGAAGGCGTTCCTTGGAGAAGGACGGCGCACGGCAACGAAGGCGCCGCACTGGGCAGCCACCTCCCAGACGAAGGTGCCCAACTTGGTGTAGAAGAACGCTCCCCACAACTTGATGGTGGGGAGGATGCCGAGGTAGCCTTCACACATCATGACGAAGGCGGAGAGAAGCATCACGGTGTTGGGCGTGATGTGGTGAGGTTGGAGATGATAGATGTCGACGAATGACCGAAGGAAGAAGCTCGCCGGCAAGCCGAAGCCGCGAATGAAGTGCGAGCAGAAGACGACCCGCTCGCCTTCCCTTGGCGCTGGCGAGATCTCCCCCTCGGGAGGCACGCGCGCCTTCACAAAGCCCACGCCGGGGAGGCGCCGTGTGTTGCGGAGGAAGGTGATGTGGTCGTCATTGACGTTCGACCCGTCCCAGTCTCCTCCCTGCTCCCGCGCCATGGAAGGCTCAACGAGGCAAATGGCGCGGCCGGGGAGCTGGGGATCGAAGCAAGGCCAAGAAGGGCCCGGGGTGGAAGGTCTCGATGAAAACGGGTGGCGACGACACTCTGGCGAAGCTGGAGAGCGCTGCGGCGAGAGGAGGAAGAAAGAGGCAAGAGTAGGGGCAGGAGGGCGCGCGTGCTCCGCCGCTTCCCCTCCCCCTACTTATAGCCATCGGGCTACGAAGCCGAGGGGGCGAGCATGGGTATCGTGGGATTAACTGTGCCCACGACCCCACGTCTCCCCGTTATCGCTCAAGTTACCACGCGTGGTAACTCTGCGGGGAAGCTCAACCGGCCGCCTCGGCCGAGGCGGATCCGCTCGCGTGCCGAGGCCCGGCAGTGGCAGGCCCAGCCTGCTGTCACACCCCATCGCGCGCGTGGGCTGGCAGGCTGGCCTAGTTGGATGATGCCAAGTGGCGTGCCCACAGCAGGCGGCGGGCTTGGAGGCTTCGCTAATAAGCCACCTGGTTCCCGCTATCGCGTTCAAAGTTTTCGACGAGTCCGACTAGCGGTGGCCGACTCCTCCACTCGGCACGCAGGGAGTTGGACGAGGATTCAGACCAGGGCACTCGGAGGAGGAAATTGTTGAGGCTTCTCGGCTGATGAGCTGCGACGCCTCACCAGCTTCAGGGACTACTGTCGGAGTAATGGGCCACGGGTAGCCTAACCCGGGTCCCTGAGCCTTTCAAGACATCGGGGCTGCCTGCGCCCCCCAAAGGCACCAAGAAGAAGTCCCGCCTTCTGGTGGCTGGCTGTCCCAAGCGGCCGGCTGCCGGAAGGCAGCCAAGTTCAAGAGGGCGGCTACAAGACGGGCCGACTTCCCACGGGTAGCTTCCAGAGAGGCCGACTCCTGGCAGACGGCCCACCACACCCTCGGAGTCTGCACTCCCATATAAGAAGACGAGACAGGGTGGGGCTACAGTGTAGCCCATCCCCCCCCCCCATATCCAGGGCCGGGCATGGCCACAGTGCTCCGTACGGGCGGAGATCTCTGCCCGGCGCGACACTGTTGCCACTCCTCCCTTGAAGTCACCAGTGGTAGGTGGAGTCCTATTCCCACGACGACTGGTCGGTACAGCCTACAGGCGGCGGGCCTACCAGGCAGCGAGAGCCCGAAGGGCGGCAAAGGCCTGACCAGTCGAACCCGGGGGAGGCCGGCCTCTAGCAGGCGGCCCTCTCCTCCCTCGGGGTCCACGCGCCATTAATCAGATAAGACGGGGAGTGGCTACAGTGATCTCCCACCAGTCGGCGGGACTATAGCCACGCTCCCCTGACCAAGCATGTGTCATTAGCCACACGGCTACAGTAATCAGCAGCCGGCAAAACCCGCGAGCGGCGGGAGCAGCCTGTCGGCTCTATACCAGACCAGCCGGCGGGGCCCACCAGGCGGCGGACCCCAGCGGTGGGCGGAAAGGCCGAGGACCAGAGACACTGACAGTCGGGACCTACACCCAACCGAATTACCATTGTACCCCCGGGGGGTGGGCCTATATAAACCCCCCAGGGCACCCATGCAAAGGGTTCCAAACCTGTTAGAACTAGACTCATACCTAGAGGAAGGAGAGAGCGTGCATGCCTTCTTCTACCTCTAGCATACAGCTCGAGGAGCACCTTTGTACTCACTAGTGCCTTAGTGATCATGCGGAGACCCCGCAGAGCAGGACTAGGGGTATTATCTCCTAGGAGAGCCCCAAAACTGGGTAAAGTATGCCGGCGTTCGTGTCTACGCCTCATCCCGCTTCCAGGCACCGGCGACGTCCTACTCGCTCCCACCATGATAAGCCATCCATTGGCATATGTCGCACCCAACCCCCGACATCAGGGTGGAAGATCGCAGTGAAGATAAGACCAGTTTCTGCTATTTCCATCAACATTCATGCGCCAACTTTCAGTCCGTACCACTTGAGAAAGTTTATCCAAGTTCGGCTATAAAAAAAGCAGTGATCTTCTTGGTTCATAAACCCAACTCGAAACTTATATCCATGGCTTGTCTTCACTATTACCATTAAACTAGTGTATTCAGTTATGGCAAGGCCGGGCATCTTGAGTACATGTGTTCTGGCAGAGCAAGGAACGCACTACAGGAAAAATAATATGAGAACACAATGTATTCCCTATATCCAAATCTAGAAATACTTTCCTCCTTCACATCAGAGTTGACCATGGTACTAGTACCTTTTATCCAAATATAGCAATCCAAATTTCCAAATTAGTCGACATCATGTTAAAAAAAACCCACCCTCTCGGATAGAAAAGATGATTCTAGGAACATACTGTGCGCGTTTTAAAATATTGTGTTAGGATGAGAAGGAACAAGTGTGGCGTCTCGCCGAGGGCGCAGAAACCTTTAGGGTCCTCGCACTTTGGGCACCGAAAATGAAACACACTAGAATCAGTAGGAAGAAAAATGCATCAACGGCGGCGGCTGCCATCCTAGGAGTGCGACCAAGGGACTTGGATTTATCGCGGATGGATGAAGAATTCATACCGGGTTCTCCATGAGAAAACCCTATGCAACCACCGAGCGGGGGTTTTCTCTGAACAAGTAGACAAGGGAGAAGGGATTCAGGCTGAGTGAAATATTGCCGCTTCGTCCATCTAGCTTATTGCTAAAGCTGGAAAGGTGGGGGGTTTTTGTGATTTGACGGCTCATTGGGCATTAATGCGGCGCTACGACCAGGGTGTGTCTACCGTGCAGTTGTGCACTCTAATTTGGTGCATATGGCATGTGGACCCTATTGCCGGATGCCCCACATATCAGCGCAAGGAAGTAGAAAGACAGGAGTAACTAGTTATTACACATAAATATATTTTTGACAGAGAGATATTCCCTCTGTAAAGAAATATAAAGATCTTTTATATCACAACTTTATACATAAGAAAAATCAAGGGGAATATATATAACATATATAATTATAAAAAACATAGCTTTTTTAACACGGTATAGACGAGTTGGTGATGATGGTGTGCCTATCATCCTGCAATATAGGCCATCCGATTTATATCTGATGGATAGGAAGGAAACTATGGCAATTTTGCAAAAAGGTACCCACACACCTCTCCGCATTTGCAAATATAGCCTTCCCTCGCTCATCCTTTTCTCCCACAAGATAAAATAATCATACAAATGCATCTTGATGTTACGTGCAACGCACTGGCATTATGGGGGTTCAGCTGAGAAATACTCAGACATGCTCACGGTTCTGTACTTTGGGCCACAGGTCGGTGGGCCTGCATGTTTGGGGGCCCATGTGTTCTATCTCAGCGCTTTCCATATTGCAAGCAGTCGGTACGGCTCTGGTTTTAGATGCTGTCGCAAGGCGAATGCATAAAATTGAATAAAGCACATCAGTTGTTGGAATGAAATCAAACGACAGTTCCAAACCAACAATCAGAGTTGCAATTCTATCAATGATACTATCATACTACTTATACACACAAGACACTTGTTTCACCATGCCAGAGTATTACATCAAAATCTCTCGGTGGATAGATCAGTTCGGCAGTACTGAAGAATTTCAAAGTTGATTTGGACCAGCTCTCCTTGCTGAGAAAGTTCGATTTTGACATCATCCCCTATTGCAAGATATGACTTAGATTTGAACCTTGACCATCCTTTAGCATCAATCATCATGCGACCATCCTTTGTACTTATGATATATTGAGCAGGTTCATTCACACCAAGTGTAACACCCCGGCTGTAATTTTCCCAATATGTATTCCAACTCTTGCCATTTCCGGCCTTAAGTTATTTTATTTTCTCAGGTTCGGGTCTTTGTCTCCGTGTGTTGTTATCGTTGTCATGCATCTCATATCATGTCATCATGTGCATTGCATTTGCACACGTGTTCATCTCATGCATCCGAGCATTTTCCCCGTTGTCCGTTTTGCATTCCGGTGCTTCGTTCTCCTCCGGTGGTCAATTCTACCTTTCCTTTTGTGTGTGGGGATTAAACATTTCCGGATTGGACCGAGACTTGCCAAGCGGCCTTGGTTTACTACCGGTAGACCGCCTGTCAAGTTTCGTACCATTTGGACTTCGTTTGATACTCCAATGGTCAACCGAGGGACCGAAAAGGCCTCACGTGTGTTGCAGCCCAACACCCCTTCAAGTTGGCCCAAAACCCACCTAAACCCTCTCCATCATCTAGAGCGTTCGATCACGATCGCGTGGCCGAAAACTGCACCTCATTTGGACTCTCCTAGCTCCCTCTACCTCTATATAAAGACCCCTCCTCCAAATTCGCGGATCCCCTCTCCGAAACCCTAGATTTCTATCCACCGCCGCCGCCGGACATGTCCGGATGGAGCCGGACAACGTCCGCCCGCCACCGCCGCCCAACCACGTCCCGCCACGTGGCGGGGAGCCGCGCGTTCCATCGCCGGCCCGGGGAGCCCGCTTCCGGCCCCCGCGAGCCCATCGCCTCCGCCGCCACTCGCCCGAGCCCTCTCCCTCGTCGCGCCGCCCGCCTCCTCCTCGCCGGCGCCGGGCCCCACCGCCCTGCTCCGCCTCACCAGCGACCGCCGCGTCCGCCGCTCGGGGCGCTGCTCCGCCCCGCTCCGCCCTCCGACGACCGCGCCTATCCGCCGGACTCGCCGCGCCAAGTCCGCTCCGGCCGGCCCCGCCCGATTCCGATGACCCCCACCAACTCCGGCGAACCGGATCTCCGTTCGGCGAATCTCAAACCCCGTGATGCTACAGTAACCGATCCAGATCTGGATTGGATCGGGTTGACTTTTTATCCGTAACCCTAGCTCATATGCTCCTGTTCATTGCATCGTATCTCCGCATCCGTAGCTCCGTTTTTGGCATATAACATATCAAAATGTTCATCTCAGAGAGTACATCGTTTCATCTCATTGCATCATTTTCATTTGAGTTCATCTTGACGCCCGAAATGCCGCTAGAAGAGTGCTACTTGAGATATTTGTCAGATCTGCTACTCCATTTAGATATTTGTCATTTTTTCCATGATTATTGTGTGCATGATATGCCCTTGAGTTCTACATATGTTTTGTTAAGGGTTTTGCCATCTTTCCAGATGTGCAACCCATGTATTTTTGTGATGTGTGTGGTGACTAGCACAAGCTTGCAAAGTGAGGCACTTGGTAATGCTGATTTCAGGGACTTAGCATTTCCACTAAGTCCTTGATCTGTTTATCTCATGTTGCCATATGTTCATGTTGTTTCCGAGTGATCCGTGCCTCTTTTGAGGATGATCAGTAAGAATGTTTTGTTAATCTTGTAATGCTCTATCCATCCATGTCTTTGTTTGCTTTTATGGAGCACCCTAGCTTGAGTTAATCGAGCTCTACTTTTGCTACTTCGTGAATCTGGGCAGATTGTCTACTTGTTAGCGATTTTGCCGGTGATGTTGTAGTTGATCCGTGCATGCTATGCTATTGTTCTTGCCATGTCTAGCTTGAATTTTTTGTATTCTTGACGGGTGTATGCTTAGGTTGTCATGACTTGCTCTGTGGTGAGTGCATCGAGCTCGTAAACATGCCTACTTGATATCTGTTTTCAGCATGCTCCAGTTTTCACTAAGTCTGAGAACTGATTATGTTTTTGCCATGTTCACATGCTTGCAATTGCATTTTTTGATCCCTTTTGGCTCAAGGTCACTAAGGAACTTTTGTTAAGCTCTTTGAGTGTCTCCATGACATGCTTTATTTTGCCATGTTCAGGTCCTGTAGCTTGTAGTTTTGTTTGCTCCGAAGAGTGCTATCTGATCTGAAATTCCAGACAAGTGTTAATTTCACTAAGTCTGAGATCTGTTTACCATATGCATTTTTGCCATGCTTGTTTGAACCTGTTAATGGATGAATTGGCCATAGCTCAGCGCTAGACTTTTGTTAAGCATCAGGAATGCATCCCTGCCATGTATTTTGATACCATGTTTGAATGTTGTAGCATGTTCGTCTCATTGCATTTAGATGGCTACTTGCTGTAAATCGCAGAACATGGCCATATTTGAATCGCTTGCCATTTCCAAACCGTAACTCCGATTCTGGCGTTCTTTATATCGTTTTCAAGCGATTTTATCTCATCTTTCCAGTGGAACACACGGATTTCCATGTTGGGGCCAGGTTCATGCATCCCTTGTCAAATCTTGCATATGCATCCCGCATCGCATCCCGCATAGCATACCATCATTGCATCATATTGTTTGAGCTTTGTACGTGGTTGATTGTGTTCCGTTTTCTTGTTTGTCTTGTTTGAGTAGAGCCAGGAGACGAGTTCGCTAACGAGGAGCCCGTTGTGTTTGCTTTCGAGGATCCAGTCAACTCTGACAACTTTGCACGCAAGATGATCATACCCTCGAAATCACTACTATCTTTGCTTTGCTAGATGCTCGCTCTTTTGCTATGCCATGCTACGATGCCTACCACTTGCTTTCAAGCCTCCCAAATTGCCATGTCAAACCTCTAACCCACCATGTCCTAGCAAACCGTTGATTGGCTATGTTACCGCTTTGCTCAGCCCCTCTTATAGCGTTGCTAGTTGCAGGTGAAGATTGGAGACCGTTCCTTGTTGGAACATTTATTTACTTGTTGGGATATCATTATATTATCTTGTTATCTTAATGCATCTATATACTTGGTAAAGGGTGGAAGGCTCAGCCTCTCGCCTATTGTTTTGTTCCACTCTTGCCGCCCTAGTTTCCGTCATATCGGTGTTATGTTCCCGGAGTTTGTGTTCCTTACGCGGTTGGGTTATAATGGGAACCCCTTGATAGTTCGCCTTGATTAAAGCTTTTCCAGCAATGCCCAACCTTGGTTTTACCATTTGCCACCTAGCCTCTTTTTCCCTTGGGTTTCCGGAGCCCGAGGGTCATCTTATTTTAGCCCTCCCGGGCCAGTGCTCCTCTGAGTGTTGGTCCAACCGAGCGATGTCCGGGGCTACCAGGGGCAACTCTGGGCTGGCCTACCCGATGTCTTGCTCATCCGGTGTGCCCTGAGAACGAGATATGTGCAGCTCCTATCGGGATTTATCGGCACATCTGGCTGGTGTTGCTGGTCTTGTTTTAACCTGTCGAAGTGTCTTGAAGAACCGAGGTACCGAGTCTGATCGGAACGTCTCGGGAGGAGGTCTATTCCTTCGTTGACCGTGAGAGCTTGTCATGGGCTAAGTTGGGACTCCCTTGCAGGGATTTGAACTTTTGAAAGCCGTGCCCGCGGGTATGGGCAGATAGGAATTTGTTAATGTCCGGTTGTAGATAACTTGAACCTTAACTTAATTAAAATGAATCAACTAAGTGTGTTATCGTGATGGCCTCTTCTCGGCGGAGTCCAGGAAGTGGACACGGTGTTGGAGTAATGTTTGCGCAGGTTACTCTCTAGTTTCTCGCTCGCGCTTTGCCTCCTCTTCCCGCTCTCTTTTGCGACCAGGGTAGCCACCATATATGCTAGTCGCTTGCTGTAGCTCCACATATTTTACCTTGCCTTACCTATAAGCTTAAATAGTCTTGATCGCGAGGGTGCGAGATTGCTGAGTCCCTGTGGCTCATAGTTTACTATTACACCAGATGCATGGCCTGATGATTCCGCTCCAGGTGACGCGCTTGAGCTCAAGTGGGAGTTCGACGAGGACTCTCAACGTTACTATCTTTCTTTTCCCGATGATCAGTAGTGGTGCCCAGTTGGGGGTGATCGGGACCGTGTCGCATGTCGGGTTATCTTTTATTTTGGCGCCGTAGTCAGGCCATGAGTGTTTTGATGATGTAATGTTATTTATGTACTTGATTGATGTGGCGAGTGTAAGCCAACTATGTTATCTCCCCTTTTATTATCTATATTACATGGGATGTTGTGAAGATTGCCTAACTTGCGACATATGCCTTCAATGCCTCGACACGTGGGAGATATAGCCGCATCGAGGGTGTTACAAGTTGGTAATCAGAGCCTTCCCCGACCTTAGGAGCCCCATTGCTTGATCGTTATTAGCGGCAGAGTTGTGTCTAGAAAAATGTTTTGAGTCATTTAGGAATTATATATCGGAGAGTTTTGGAATTCTTTTTACTTCCCAGTCTCCTCATCGCTCTAGTAAGGCATCCTGACATAGAGTTTTGACTCTTCTCTTCTCAAATTTCACTAAAAAAATTTAGGATCACGCGGGTATCTTGGAGTCGTTCTGATGGTTTTATGACGAGAACATTGTCTTGGTGCCTCCTGTCAGGGGTTTTGT
The DNA here is from genome assembly GCF_018294505.1 of Triticum aestivum. Taxonomy (NCBI): domain Eukaryota; kingdom Viridiplantae; phylum Streptophyta; class Magnoliopsida; order Poales; family Poaceae; genus Triticum; species Triticum aestivum. The sequence goes on along the minus strand of NC_057809.1, from coordinate 67,721,950 downwards.
GGAAGTGTCCCGGGGAGTTGAGCTTTGAGGTGTTGTCGTCATAATTTTATCGTTGCAGTTCTGGAATACCTGAGTTTAGTACGCCGACATCGAAAATCTCTTTTATGTAGTTCGTTGGTGAGATAACCTCGACGCCACCTAGTACTGGGGCAGGAGTTCGGGAGTATCGCCATAACTTGTATAATGGATGCTTTTCGAAGGTTGAGGTAGATGGTTTCCGAAGTTTTTCTCGGTTATGTGTTGAAGGATGGATACAGCTGGATGTAGGATTTGCTAGATTTGGGTGAGATATTATGCTTCCCCTGTATCCCCAACACCTGATTGCATAACCGGAAAGGTTCGGGAGTTTCATAGGTGGGAATTCTTGTAGCTCTAGTTCTTCTTCCACGGATATTTGGTTTGAGATTGGGATTCCTTACCGAGTATTCGTTCTTGATTCGTACCTTGTTGATTTATTTCTCTACCTAAATTCTAAGTGGCTTCTCAATTTATGGATATGTGACCATTTCAAGAGGAATGCATTCGTTCATTTTGTTCGGATGTGAAGACTATATGTTGCAATTTTCATTCTGTTGGATTCAGCTTCATTTTATCTGTCTATGTGCTAACGGTGGTCAACCTCTTCAGGATGGCTCCCGCTAAGAGCACCAGTCAGAATCAGAATCAAGATCCGCCACCACCTCCACCTCCTCCAGAGGCATGGCAAGCTGTGATGGCCACAACCAATGCAAACACACAGTTGATCTTGCAAATTCTTCAAGAGCGTAATCAAGGCAACCAAGGGAACCAAGGCAACAATCAGAATCACTTCGCTACACTCAACCAGTTCCTTACTAACGGGCCAAAGACTTTCAGCAACTGCGTTGAGGCAACCGATGCTGACAATTGGCTCGTGGATCTGTGCAAGCATTTCGAGTGCAGTAACGTCAGGCCTGAAGACTTTGTCAAGTTCGCTTCCTTCCAACTCAAAGATCAAGCTGCAGAATGGTTTCAGTAGTACAAGGATTCCAGAGGTGGACGTGCGATTACCTGGGATGAATTCCGTCAAGATTTCAGAGCTCATCATATTCCTCAGAGTGTGGTTGAAAGCAAGCGTGAGGAATTCCGCAACCTGAAGGAAGGCTCTTTGTCTGTCTATGACTACAACAAGTTGTTTCAGAAGCTCGCCCGCTTTGCTAAGCAGGACGTCCCTGATGAGAAGAGCATGATATACCAGTTCAGGGGTGATCTCAGAGAAGAAATCCAGCTAGCTCTTGTTCTCTTTGAGCCCTTGAGGTACGATGAGTTCTACAACATGGCATTGAAGCAAGAGGCCGCTCAACTGAGGTGTGATGCTTCCAAGAAGCAAGTCAGAGAAGCTACTCCTTCTTCCTCTACTCAACTGGTCAAGCAGCAGAAGTATTGGCTTCCTCCTCCTCCGTTCCGTCAGCCATATCAGCAGAAGAGCAAAGGTGACTGTGGTTCTTCCCACCCACCCAACCCTGGCTTTCAGAACAAGACTTCGTCTCAAGCTCCAAGATCGACTGCTCCGTATCACCGTCCGCTTTCAGAGGTCACGTGCAACAAGTGCCAACAGAAGGGTCACTATGCCAACAAGTGTCTCAATCAGAGGCATCTCCCTCCTCCTCCTCCTGTCAGATCGGCAAGTACAGCTATGGTCAAGCATAACACCAAGTCCGCCAAGGTTAACTTGCTGAATGCAGCTCAGGCAGAGGACTCACCAGATGTGATCATGGGTAACCTTCCTGTTAATGACATTCCCGCAAGAGTTCTTTTTGACACTGGTGCATCTTTATCATTTTTATCGAAGCGTTTTGCATCCATGCATGATGTGCATACTATTGATTTGCCTAAGCCGATAGCGGTTTCTTCTCCGGGTTTGTTCATGAACACTAAAATGATGGCTCCGAACGTTACTATCACCTTGGGCGACTACAAGTTCCTTTCTTCTCCTATGGTTCTTGGCAACTCGGATATTGATCTTATTCTCGGGATGGATTGGCTTTCTAAGCACAAGGCGCATCTTGATTGTGCTGCAAGGCAGATTCAATTGACTCATTCGTCTGAGGATGTAATTGTCTGTACCGCTCGGGATAATACCATCCGTCTGTTTTCTCTCAATGAGAAGGGTGAACTAGATGCTATCTCGCAAATTCCAGTCGTTTGCGAATATCAAGACGTCTTTCCAGAAGAGCTTCCAGGAATGCCTCTGCACCGGCCAGTTGAATTCATCATTGATCTTGAGCCCGGCTCGGAACCTGTGTGCAAGCGTCCTTACAAGCTCGGACCTGAAGAGCTGAAGGAGCTGAAGAAGCAACTCGGTATTCAAGAGAGAATGGGTCTCATCCGGCCTAGTTCTTCTCCGTGGGGTTGTGGTGTTCTTTTTGTGAAGAAGAAGGATGGAACGGACCGACTTTGTGTTGATTACCGTCGATTGAACAAGAAGACCATCAAGAACAAATACCCACTTCCCAACATCAACGAGCTGTTCGAACAACCCAAAGGTGCCCAAGTATTCTCCAAGCTTGATCTCCGTATGGGTTATCATCAGATTCGAATCCATGAACAAGACATTCCCAAGACGGCCTTCAGGACAAGCTATGGTTCATATGAATACACTGTCATGTCTTTTGGCCTCGTCAATGCTCCTCCGACGTTCTCTCGCATGATGAACTTCATCTTCAACGCCTACACCAATGACTTCGTTTTGGTCTATCTCGATGACATTCTGGTTTTCTCGAAGAACAAGGAAGATCATGCCAAGCACTTGCGTTTGGTACTCGATAAGTTGAGGGAACACAAGTTCTACGCCAAGTTCTCCAAGTGCGAATTTTGGCTCGATGAGGTTCTTTATCTTGGTCATATCATCTCTGCCAAGGGCATTGCGATGAATCCTGAGAAGGTGTCTGCAATTGTGAATTGGGAACCTCCTCAGAACGTGAAGCAACTCCGTAGCTTCCTCGGTCTCGCAAGCTACTACCGAAGATTCGTTGAAATTTTTTCTAAGATCGCGAAGCCTCTCTCAAATCTTCTTCAGAAGCACGTCAAGTACGTTTGGTCTCCGGAGTGTGACATTGCTTTCAACACTTTGAAAGAGAAATTGATCACTGCTCCAGTTCTGACTCCGCCTAATGAATCCAAGCCGTACAAGGTCTTTTGTGATGCCTCTCTCCAAGGTCTTGGTGCAGTGTTGATGCAAGAGAAGAAAGTTGTTGCTTATACCTCTCGCCAGTTGAAGCCTAATGAGAAGAACTACCCCACTCATGATCTCGAGTTGGCAGCAGTTGTGCATGCTCTTTTGACTTGGATACATCTCTTATTGGGAAGAAAAGTGGACATTTTCACTGATCACAAGAGTCTCAAGTACATTTTCACTCAGCCTAATCTTAACCTCAGGCAGACTCGATGGGTCGAAATGATTCAAGAGTATAATCCAAGTATCGAGTATACTCCAGGCAAGGCCAATGTGATTGCTGACGCATTGAGCAGGAAGGCTTATTGCAACAATCTGATTCTCAAGCCTTATCAACCCGAGCTTTGTGAAGCTTTCCGCAAACTTAATCTGCAAGTTGTTCCTCAAGGTTTCCTCGCCAACCTTCAAGTCTCTCCTACCTTGGAAGACCAGATTCGCCAAGCCCAGCTTCTTGATGCTATGGTGAAAAAGGTGAAGATTGGGATTGCCAAGAGTCAACCCAAGTACAAGTGCTACCGCCTTGATGACAAGGATACTCTCTTCTTCAAGGATCGTATTGTTGTACCCAAAGGTGACCTTCGTAAAGTGATCATGAACGAGGCTCACAATTCTCTCCTCTCCATCCACCCTGGGAGCACGAAGATGTATCAGGACCTCAAGCAGACTTATTGGTGGACTCAAATGAAGTGCGAGATTGCTCAATTCGTGAATGAGTGTGATGTCTGCAGAAGAGTGAAGGCAGAACACCAAAGGCCAGCGGGTCTCCTCCAACCTCTTGCCATTCCAGAATGGAAGTTTGAACACATTGAAATGGACTTCGTGACTGGGTTTCCAAAGTCTAGGCGTGGCAATGATGCTATATTCGTTGTCATCGACAAACTCACCAAAGTGGCTCACTTTCTGCCTATCAAAGAGTCAATCACTGCAGCTCAATTGGCGGAACTCTATACCTCTCGAATTGTCTCTCTCCACGGTATTCCACAGGTGATCTCTTCAGACCATGGCAGCATCTTTACCTCCAAGTTTTGGGATTCTTTTCAGAAGGCCATGGGCACGAACATCCGCTTCAGCACAGCTTTCCATCCTCAAACTAGCAGTCAAGTCGAGCGTGTCAACCAGATTCTTGAAGATATGCTCAGGGCTTGTGTGATCTCCTTCGGCATGAAGTGGGAGGATTGTCTTTCTTATGCTGAATTCTCCTACAACAACAGTTTTCAAGCAAGTTCGGGCAAGGCCCCATTTGAAATTCTGTATGGCAGCAAGTGTCGTACCCCTCTCAACTGGTCCGAAACCGGTGAACGTCAGCTTCTCGGAAATGACTTAATCACAGAGGCAGAGGAGATGTTCAAAGTCATTCGAGATAACCTCAAAGCAGCCCAATCCCGCCAGAAGAGCTACTATGATAGTAAGCACCGTGATTTGGCTTTCGAGATCGGAGATCATGTTTACCTCCGCGTCTCTCCTATGAAAGGTACTTGCCGCTTCGGTATCAGAGGGAAGCTTGCCCCCAGATACGTGGGACCTTTCAAGATTGTCAGCAAGAGAGGCGATCTCGCCTATCAACTCGAGCTTCCTTCAAACTTTGCAAATGTTCATGACGTGTTCCATGTCTCTCAGCTCCGAAAGTGCTTCAAGACTCCTGACCGCACCGTCAACTTCGAGGACATTGAGCTCCAAGAAGATCTCTCCTATCGTGAGCACCCAGTTGCTATTTTTGAAGAGACTGAACGCAAGACTCGCAACAAGTCAATCAAATTCCTCAAAGTCAAGTGGTCACACCATTCCTATTGTGAAGCTACCTGGGAACGCGAGGATAACCTCCATTCTGAGTACCCGGCGTTCTTTCAGTCCTAGATCTCGAGACGAGATCCTTTCATAGTGGTGGAGTGTTGTAACACCCCGGCTGTAATTTTCCCAATATGTATTCCAACTCTTGCCGTTTCCGGCCTTAAGTTAATTTATTTTCTCGGGTTCGGGTCTTTGTCTCCATGTGTTGTTATCGTTGTCATGCATCTCATATCATGTCATCATGTGCATTGCATTTGCATACGTGTTCATCTCATGCATCCGAGCATTTTCACCGTTGTCCGTTTTGCATTCTGGCGCTTCGTTCTCCTCCAGTGGTCAATTCTACCTTTTCTTTCGTGTGTGGGGATTAAACATTTCCGGATTGGACCGAGACTTGCCAAGCGGCCTTGGTTTACTACCGGTAGACCGACTGTCAAGTTTCGTACCATTTGGACTTCGTTTGATACTCCAACGGTCAACCGAGGGACCGAAAAGGGCTCGTGTGTGTTGCAGCCCAACACCCCTCCAAGTTGGCCCAAAACCCACCTAAACCCTCTCCATCATCTAGAGCGTTCGACCACCTAAATATTTTCTTGTTTTTTTTGCAGGTTGAAATATACACTTTTTCCCCTTGTGGCAGCCGGACTTTCTATACATGGGTGGTTGGCCTGCCCTTCTTTTTTCTTCTTGATGACATAGCCGTGCCTTCTTTAATTAGCTGCTGGGCAATGATCCAAAAAAATTAGCTGCTAGGCAGCCGTGTTTTTTCACTGGAGTTGGCAGCGGGGCACTCGGACTCCTTTATACTTGGCCGTCGTGACCTTTTTTCGAATGGCGGTGCCTTTTTAGCAGTTTGCCAGCCGTTTTTTATGCGAGCCGGCATCCTTGCTTTCTACAATTGCCAAAGTACATTAACTTCTAATTTCCAGGACATATTTTTTAATAGAAATACTATGACTTTGACGGAAGATGTGGCATGCTATTCTTACGTGCCATGCCCAATTGTTGTACGCACCTATATTTGTATGTAACGCTATATCTATTAAATCTTAACCGTTAATCTATAAAATTAATTCTTAGGATAATATAGTATATGTGGATGAACGTGATGTCTTGTTTGACTCTTGTTTTAATTATATAATAGATAATTAAAGAGAACAATAGTGTTTTTGCAATAATACCATGGTGCGATGTTGAAGGCGAGAAAGGACGTGCGAGAGAGCGATGACCGAGCCAGAGGGAAATCAACTAGGGGAGTTGCGGGGATTGCAATGGTGTTTCGAGTAGTAGTGGGCCGAATGCTACAAAAATATAATATAAACCAACCGGAATAAATGCCTACACAAATTAATCCAAGGTTGGAGTGCCCCTCGCAATGTAAATAGCTCCGGCTTTGCGAGGGATGGAGAGGTAGCTTCAATGTGTGGAAGATATAGCGTGAGAAAGTGAGGTAAATCGAGAGACATATAGATAGAGAGACAAAGTGAGTGTGGTCCGACATTCATGGAACAAATATATATGCTCTGGAGAGATATTGTCCGATTGAGCTTCTGACAAGGGTGAGGGCTGTAAGATAGAGCTTGACAGATGATCCAGTCACAGACGTGTAGATATATTTTGTGCGTGGGAGGAAGCAAGGTCGATCGATCACATAGGGTCATCGTGCGATCGAAAGAGTGAGACGGGTCGGAGAGAGTGACCTAGATAGACAATGTGCGTGAGAGAGTATACAATGTGAATAAGTCGAATTGGGCTCAAACATGGTGATATATCGTTTTTGTCCAAGAAAGAGCGAGGTCAATCGAGACATACAAACAGGGAGAGAGAGAGGGAGAGAGAGAGAGAGAGAGCGAGCATGGCCCGCCATGAGGTCTAAAGAGTGGGGGCGGCTTCGATGGACTAACCTAGATAGACAATCTGTGTGAGAGATTATAGAATGTGTTGATCGAGGCCCGAACAGGGAGATATATCATTTGTGTGTGAAAGAAAACGAGGTTAAACGAGACTCAGATAAAGAAAGCGAAATTGAGCGAGTGTGGCCCGCCGTGCGGAATAAAGGGTGAGACAGTCTCGAGGGAGTGACCTAGATAGACAACGTGCGTGCGTGCGCATGAGAGGTTAGGGGGCTAGATAGGCAATGCATGTATTTAGCGAGAGAGGGTGAGAGGGAGAGGGAGAGAGAGAGCTCGGAATGGGGTGCAATGGCGGGTGTATGAGGTAAATACATTTCGTAACAGAGTGGAAAAAGGGGGTTGTGTAGTTGAGAGAGTTAGAGATCGAAACATGGAGAGAAAGAATGGATGTGTGTTGGAAACCGATAGCTTTCTAGGGTGTTTAGGAGAGGAAGATTGACCGATGCAGGAAGTATGTGGCGTGGTGCGGGGGGGGGGGGCTAAAAACAACATTTGAATGTAGATAGCACGAGACTTAATATTGATGTTTCAATTTGGTGTACATTGTAAGATTTAAACTGAGGACCATGCATATGGGTAATTATTTCGAATTCGTGCCATACTAGGTTTCGAAAAGTTGACATTAACTCGATTTGTTGTGCTATTTTGTAGGTCATATGTTTGAATCCATCCAAAAGTTTTCTCACTACCATGGCATTCATCATATACATATGAATTTATATTAAAAAGTAGTATGGATACAGTGAAATGCGAAATCCACATTAGAACTGGAGATCGCTATGTGACACACACTCGAATTCAAATAACTAATTATGTAACACACACTCTAATACATGTTAGCGTGGATACCGTTTCGATTTTTTTTTCAAATAACTCCTCATTAATTAATTTATACTATCTCATTTCGAATGACTAATTATTGCAAGGAAAACACGGGCATGGTAATACATATAGATTCGTTTGCACATGAAAGAAGATTTGTTTGCATTCTCAAATGTAGGCGCACCAGGGTCGTGTCGTGGTGGTCGCGTGTGTCAGACGGACGCGTAGCATCCAGCCACCCACACCCAAAAAAAGGACGACGACAAAATAAGTTCGTGCTTCCACGTTTTGGACTGAAATATCTGGCGGCCCCAATTCCAACCCTGCAAAATCTCCCTTCTCCATCGTCCCCTTCTGTGCCCAGATTGCTCAAATCCCTAATTCGCTGCCAAACCAAGAAAAGTTCGAATCTCCCCTCGTCTCATCTCTTTCCCCACCTCTGTGCCGGACCACGACGATGAACACGACGGTTGCGCTTCACCACCGCACCGGAGCTACCTCATCTACACCCTCGTCCACCGCACCGGGTGGTCCACCAACAACGTCATCCACTGCAACCGACGTGCCTCACAGACACCGACTTCCACCGCATCAGGTGCGCTTCACCGACGCCGTCTCCCAGCTCACCGGGACTACTTCACTGAGCACATCGTCACGCCTCCGCCCCCTGAGGCGGCTGGGGCTTCACCAACGGTCTCGTCCACCGCATCATAGAGCTCCACTGCCACTCAAGATCTGCATCCGTGCGCGGCCAGCCAACGCCAGCGGATCACCCTCAACAGCTTTGAAGTGACCCGCACTCTAGCTAGGCGAGCATGCCAAAACGCCGGCCTGAACTAGGTATTCACACATCACTCCCTTGTGCACTGTTCTGACGATGTTTGGATATCCTCTCACTGCTCTCTTAGCTTACACGCCTATCCAACTTTGACTTTAACTCTTATTTCTTCTGGAGATATCATCTGAAACAAGCAAATCCATTTTTTAGTGAAGCATGATGGCTCTACGGGATCTGGTACACATCCTGCACACCCGTATAACCTTTTAAGTATCTGTCCTCCGGTACAACAGCAAGGTCGATTCCTCTTATTTGATCAGCCATTCGCCATGTCAAAAATGCAGAGGGGGGTGCAAGGAGCACAAGGCCTGCACATCCAAGCAAGTGGTAACATGGACATGTACATGGAACATCCCAAGCGCAAGCAGAGCTGAAGTGAGCCTATACAACGAGCTAGCGTAAGTCCCTGTATTTCATTTAATTCGTACTGGCATTTGTGTATGATTTGTGTGCAGTGGCAGATCCACGAATTCAAGTTACCAGGGGCGAACATTTAACTTAAAAAATACGAAGGCACTTGCACTCCGGAAATCAACATAACTTGAGAAATGTGAAGCTACATGCACTTTGAAAACCTGCTAATGATCCAAAGTAGTTCATATTATAAACAATAAATGATGCAAGCACCAAAAAACACAAAATGCAACATGGTGTACAAGGAATACAAACATGGTCTATACCTGCTTGAATTATTCGTTCTCTGGCTGAAAATATCAAAGTGTAATTGCACCTATAACTAGTGTGTAAACTGCATAACAAAATATCTATCCTGCACAAGTATGCCCATAGTTTCAAACAACAGATTAGAAAAGTATTTATGCTACGTTGTCATGATACGGGGACTTTCTGGTAGATGGCCTCGACGTTTCCTCAAGCCATGAAAAATGCACTATAATTTGCTTATCATCAATGCCTGCAAATCTTTATGTATCTCTTAACATAGCAGATCATCATTAGACACTAAATCCTTCAATGGGAGCTTGCAAAATGCTTGCATTAGATGCCTCATTAGACACTATATGTTCATCACTAGGAGCATGTAAAATATTTGCATCAAATCCTTCATTAGCAGTCTGTTCATTAGACAATTCAGGCTCAAGAACAACATGAGCTTGGATGTTTGCATCGGAAACTTGATTAGATACATCAGATTCAGTCAGTTCGGTATTGATTGGGGGAGTTATAAAATAAGTAGAAATTGGTTTCATTTTCTCATAGATTCCCTACATACAAGCAGTTTTACAACACCATTAGGTTTAACTATTAGTCAGAAATTGAAGAGTTGAATTAGATATAATCAGGGATGTGATGTACCTGATCGTTGCGCATGCTACTCTTGCAAGCTGCGACTGTCTGTTTGCGCAAGCTCGATGCCATGCCCGTACTGCCGCTGCTGCCTCCCACGCAGGCTACACCCAGGGTTGGATCTTCATCTTCTTGTCCTTCCGTTCGCTTGAAGCCCAGCGACCGCCCTACAACGAGGGCGCGAGGAAGTGCTGTGTCGGTTTGTCCAGCGGCGGCTAGGTTAGGAGCGAACCAGACTGGAGGTTGGAGCGGATGAATTGGGATCCTGCTGTCGATCGATATAGGAGGCGCTCATTTGGGCCGCAAGCCTACTATAGGGCATGCCTTGCACTTAAGTTATTGGCCTATCCAAATTGAAACATTTTTCTTCATTTTTTACATTGCCTGCTCGTGCATTGGGACGAACAAAACTAGCCTGGGCCAACCTGGACAACTCAAACTAGGTGCATACTTTTGAGCCAGCCGAGGCGGCCGCCCATACCAGCCCCTATGGTGGCGTCGCTCCTTTTTGTGTGTATGATAGGGGTAGTGGAAAATATTCTAGTGGCGCTTTTGATTTACCCATAGAATGGTTGAATTGCCTGTTTCTATGACCTGAGCTCGCCAATAATGTGAAGGATGCTAGTCTTTTCATCCTATTGTTGATTGCTTATATCTCGATATGCCAAAAGTAATCGCTTGAAATATACAGTAAAAGCCAGTGTGATGTGTGTGGCTACAACTAGTCTGACTACACGTCCTCATATAACATATCAAGGACGCACCATCTTACCAGATTAACCATTCGACTTACCAATGCACTGTGAGCAGAAAGAAGTATTGAGAAATGATTATGTTTTTGCCATGTTCACATGCTTGCAATTGTATTTTCTGATCCCTTTTGGCTCAAGGTCACTAAGGGACTTTTGTTAAGCTCTTTGAGTGGCTCCATGCCATGCTTTACTTTGCCATGTTCAGGTCCTGTAGCATGTAGTTTTGTTGCTCCAAAGAGTGCTATCTGATCTGAAATTCCAGACAAGTGTTAATTTCACTAAGTCTGAGATCTGTTTACCATATGCATTTTTGCCATGCTTGTTTGAACCTGTTAATGGATGAATTGGCCGTAGCTCAGCGCTAGACTTTTGTTAAACATTAGGAATGCATCCCTCCCATGTATTTTGATGCCATGTTTGAATGTTGTAGCATGTTCGTCTCATTGCACTTAGATGGCTACTTGCTGTAAATCGCAGAACATGGCCATATTTGAATCGCTTGCCATTTCCAAACCGTAACTCCGATTCCGGCGTTCTTTATATCGTTTTCAAGCGATTTGATCTCATCTTTCAAGTGGCACACTTGGATTTCCATGTTGGGGCCAGGTTCATGCATCCCTTGTCAAATCTTGCATATGCATCCCGCATCGCATCCCGCATAGCATACCATCATTGCATCATATTGTTTGAGCTTTGCACGTGGTTGACTGTGTTCCGTTTGCTTGTTTGTCTTGTTTGGGTAGAGATAGGAGACGAGTTCGCTAACGAGGAGCCCGTTGAGTTTGCTTTCGATGATCCAGTCAACTCTGACAACTTTGCAGGCAAGATGATCATACCCTCGAAATCACTACTATCTTTGCTTTGCTAGATGCTCGCTCTTTTGCTATGCCATGCTACGATGCCTACCACTTGCTTTCAAGCCTCCCAAATTGCCATGTCAAACCTCTAACCCACCATGTCCTAGCAAACCGTTGATTGGCTATGTTACCGCTTTGCTCAGCCCCTCTTATAGCGTTGCTAGTTGCAGGTGAAGATTGGAGACCGTTCCTTGTTGGAACATTTATTTACTTGTTGGGATATCATTATATTATCTTGTTATCTTAATGCATCTATATACTTGGTAAAGGGTGGAAGGCTCGGCCTCTCGCCTAGTGTTTTGTTCCACTCTTGCCGCCCTAGTTTCCGTCATATCAGTGTTATGTTCCCGGAGTTTGTGTTCCTTACGCGGTTGGGTTATAATGGGAACCCCTTGATAGTTCGCCTTGATTAAAGCTTTTCCAGCAATGCCCAACCTTGGTTTTACCATTTGCCACCTAGCCTCTTTTTCCCTTGGGTTTCCGGAGCCTGAGGGTCATCTTATTTTAGCCACCCCGGGCCAGTGCTCCTCTGAGTGTTGGTCCAACCGAGCGCTGTCCGGGGCTACCAGGGGCAACTCTGGGCTGGCCTACCCGTTGTCTTGCTCATCCGGTGTCCCTGAGAACGAGATATGTGCAGCTCCTATCGAGATTTGTCGGCACATCTGGGTGGTGTTGCTGGTCTTGTTTTAACCTGTCGAAGTGTCTTGAAGAACCGAGGTACCGAGTCTGATCAGAACGTCTCGGGAGGAGGTCTATTCCTTCGTTGACCGTGAGAGCTTGTCATGAGCTAAGTTGGGACTCCCCTGCAGGGATTTGAACTTTCGAAAGCCGTGCCCGCGGGTATGGGCGGATGGGAATTTGTTAATGTCCGGTTGTAGATAACTTGAACCTTAACTTAATTAAAATGAATCAACTAAGTGTGTTACCGTGATGGCCTCTTCTCGGCGGAGTCCGAGAAGTGGACACGGTGTTGGAGTAATGTTTGCGCAGGTTGCTCTCTAGTTTCTCGCTCGCGCTTTGCCTCCTCTTCCCGCTCTCTTTTGCGAATAGGGTAGCCACCATATATGCTAGTCGCTTGCTGCAGCTCCACATATTTTACCTTGCCTTACCTATAAGCTTAAATAGTCTTGATCGTGAGGGTGCAAGATTGCTGAGTCCCTGTGGCTCACAGTTTACTATTACACCAGATGCAGGGCCTGATGATTCCGCTCCAGGTGACGCGCTTGAGCTCAAGTGGGAGTTCGACGAGGACTCTCAACGTTACTATGTTCCTTTTCCTGATGATCAGTAGTGGTGCCCAGTTGGGGGTGATCGGGACCGTGTCGCATGTTGGGTTATCTTATATTTTGGCACCGTAGTTGGGCCATGAGTGTTTGGATGATGTAATGTTATTGATGTACTTGATTGACGTGGCGAGTGTAAGCCAACTATGTTATCTCCCCTTTTATTATCTATATTACATGAGATGTTGTGAAGATTGCCTAACTTGCGACATATGCCTTCAATGAGATTATGCCTCTAAGTCGTGCCTCGACACGTGGGAGATATAGTCGCATCGAGGGTGTTACACCAAGGCTACGCATGGTAAGAGAAACTTGGCCGCTGTCGCCCGGATTGTTGAATGACTCCCTCGTTACTCTAGGAATTCTCTATTTGCAAACAAGAAGACATACCCAAACAGTCATATCAACACAGTGAACCATGCGAAACAACATGGAAATAAAAAAGAACGAAACACTTGGGCGGCCAATGCTTACCAAGAAGGTGGACATGTCAGTTTTTGCAAGGACTTTGGTATATGAAGTGTGAACTGCAGCCCAGTCTGTTGCCGGTGCAACTGCTCATTCGGTTGCCGCTGCACGGGCCGAAGCAGATGCAAGTGCAAGTGTTGGTGCAGGTGCTGAAGCCGCTGCTGCTGCCGGAGATGGTGCTCCTTGTAGAGCTGGTGCCGGTGTCGGAGCAGGTGCCGATGTCGATGCCCGATCCTCTGTTAGATCAGCCTGATCCGCTGACACGGTTGGTGCCCAATCCTTAGCTGGATCAGACTGAGTTGATGCCGCTGTCAGTGCTAGAGCAACTACCGGTGCTCGATCCATTGCTGAAGGTGGTACCGATGTGCGAGACAACGGCGATCGTGTCTGGTCTGCTATGATCAGCTTTCCAATTTGACTAGGCTTCGTGACCGTGATCTAGTTTTTTTCTTCATTTCTTTTAAACGCGAGAAGGACTAATTGTGGTGTTTTTGTTAAACCAAACTGCAGTTTGTCATAGGATTCAGCTTGTACTGAGACAACAGACTAATCCAATTTTTTCCAGTAATGTAAGTGATGGACGGTGCCTTCGTTACTGAAACGACATAAGAAGTGAAACCTGCAAAAATGGCCATCATAGAGCAAACCAAACGGTTTATTCTGTGATGAATGTCACATGGAAAAACCTGCATCGTAAAATTGCAGGAAAAGAAAGAAAACATGACATTAAATCAATAAGATTTAGACAGTAAATCAATAACATTTACTTGATGTGACAGGAGTGAATCCTTACTAGGAAATCACTATGTTGAAGTACTAAACAGAAGATTGATTATCCAACTACAGGTGGCATGCAGGGGCCCCGCCTACTCCCACAAGCAGGAGAGTCCAAAGGTCGTGACAAATCGTATGGACCGAACATCCATGGGACTGGAAATCCTGGTGGGTGCGATAAACCCTACAATGCATACAGATATTGGAGTGTAACCATAATTGATAAACCGTCCTCACAAAAAAGATGAGCTGGATACTTCAAAATATACAGACTGAATTGAGTGGACAGACATTAACATAGACCATTCTTAGGACTGACCACACACCAAAAGCGGCAGTACTAACAAACAATACAGGGTTCACAAACACAAATCAAGTACTAAACAATAGTACTTACTGCATACAAGCAAAGATGCACTAATTAAACTTTGCAGACTATTTCTTGCCACCGACCTATGGGATGAACCCCGCATAACTGACTAGGCCATGGATTTCGTGAGAGATGTCTACATGCACCATCACCATCTTGTCAACCTTGGAGAACCTAAAAGAGTGGTCTTTCCACTCATAAACATGATCATGAAGACATGCTGCATCAGATTTGTTGGGAAGCTTTACAAGAACCACACCCTTCGTAATCGAAGGCACAGCCAGGAAATTGTTGTGGTCAAGTACGGCCTCGAGAACATGCCTGACAACAATGCTACAGGAAAACACTAGTTCAGGACACGTGGCAACAAGGACACAACAGCTGTATAGTTTAGCAGTAGAACTCATCCTCAGGTCTTCTAGTTCACACGACATTACTTTGAGAACTTCATCTCCACCGCGGACCTGGTTCTAATTCAAACAGAAACCATATTTTATTACTACCTCTGTTCAGAAATATAAGATGATTTTCGATATTATACTTCATATATGACTACATATACGCAAATAAATGAGTGAAGAAAGACACTAGAACATGTCTTCAATGGCATGAGAGCAGAGGGATTACTTGAAATATCCATAACACAAGTTACTGAGGCAAATATACCATCTTCAAAGGTAGCATTGATGTTCATAAAGTACTCCCTCCGTCCCAAAATTCTTGTCTTAGATTTGTCTAGTTACGGATGTATCAAGTCACATTTTAGTATTAGATACATCTGTATCTAGAAAAATCTAAGACAAGAAATTTGGGACAGAGGGAGTAGTTGAAAGTAACCTATAAGAAATCAGTGTAAACCTCTCGCATGTTTTGGTCAAAAGAGGAATTTAGAACCGTCATTTGGCACACAAAAATCATATGCAAGATCACCCAGAAAGTTATACTACTAGTACTAGTACTGCGTGTTAGATGAAAAAACACGATCAAGATCGAGAAAAAGGTCGTCAAGAAGAGATATTACTTATACTTCCTTAATGAGGGATCCCGGAGAGGGGGGCTTGGACAGGGCGATGGCTTTGAGCTTGTCTGCGGTAGTCTCGGCGGGGTGCTTGCGCTTCTTCATACCATGAGCCTCGACGGTTTTGGCCAGAGCCATGGACATCACTTCGTTCGGTGCTCCAGCGTCCATCAAGAAACTATCAAATAGAAATAAAAGAAAAGAACCCATAATCACAAACCCAAAAGAAGAAAAGAGAGGGAGTTATAGGATCAGTCTCGGGGTTGCAAGACCGGGCCTTGGCCAGAATCAACAGCATTGATGCGCTCACCTTTCCTTCTTTGGGAGAGAAGAACAATGCCAGAAGCAGGTCGGGGTTTTCTTGAAGAAATGAGGAACAAGATGAGGGAGAAGCGAGGGTTGGGTAGAGAGGAAGCTGAGAGAGAAGAGTGAAATGATGGTTGCTTCGTCCGTCCAACTTACTGCTGGGAAGGAGGGGGTTTTGTGATTTGACGGCTCATTGGGCATTACTGCGGCGCTTCGATCGGGGTAGTCTACCGTCACTCTATTACGGAGTAATTTAGTGCATGGATGGTGGATCGCGATGCTGGCTGTCCCACACATTGGCAAAAGTGAGTAATCTAGTGCATGGTTGGAGGAGGATCCGCACGGTAGAGCGTGTCCACTGTTTTTCTGAAGAAAAAAATGATTACAACAAGCGTTTCTACTCTTACGACGGAGGAGTGCGAAACACGGCAGCCACTTGAACATACACAGTGCTCCTACTACTAGGCATGTGCAGTGGTTCATATGTCAGTACTACATAATCTTGTTGCTAGTGTAGTAAGATATGACGACAACAAATGATGTTGTGCGCATGTCAACTATATGAACAGTAATGTAGTAACATAATAACGCTTTCTCGACTGTCTAGTCGAGAATGAACGGTGAGATCAATGTTAACAGAACTAGGTCTACAGCGCACGAAGAGTATGGTGCTACAGTACTCCACGAAACATGAACCATATGAAGCACGAATAGTGTTAGGCAGGGTGTATGAAGGGTGCATGGGATGGGAGCAAAAGTTCCCTTCTCGACCCACTTTTGGGTGTTTGGCAGAGTGCATGAAGGGTGCATGAGTCCACAATAGTAGGTTAACACAAATACACGAAGAGGAAACAACTATTCCATCTAGGTGTATAAGTCATCTTACGTTGTGCACTGCGACCAAGGCGGAGAAGAAAACAAGAAAACTTAATGTCTTTTTGCTTATTAATAGCATTGCATGCAATGAACTAACCACTGCATGTCATGTTTATTAGTCTCAAGTCATTGAAAGCATGCGCGGCCCACGTCTCTTATTGGTTGATATGTCACAAAACAAGAAACGGGGAGGGGGTTAATGTACCGTGCCTAAGTGTTTTTGGATTATTTGGTTTTCGTAAGGTGACTTACACACTATATTGAGATGAGAATGCAACCAAACACACCCACACGCTTTGTGCTACAGTGACTGATCTGCACCGTCAGAGTTTGATCCAACAGTCATGTTGCACCAAGACATGGACATGCCCATGCAGAGGGCGCCTAAGCACCATCGCAGTCCCTCTGCTTCTCGAGGTGCACGACGTTGGTGATGCAGGGGGCGAAACGGGTGAAAGGCAATGCAATCTATGGGAAGGCGGAGGGAGCCAGCCGAGGAGCGGGGAATCTTTTGGTTTTCACCATGGTAAAACACCAGTCGACGACTTCTCACCTTAGGGAGCAGTGGATTTTACAGGCGGAGTCATCGTGACTAATTGCTACCGTGCCTGCTCCCGTTAATCAAAAAATTAAAAATCCTATCGCGCCTACTCCCGTCAATCAAAAAATTAAAAATCCTGCCGCACTCAAACACCAGAGCAATGCCGGGGTGGATGTTTAAATTTACCTGTCGGCAAGTAGATAAAATAAGGGGTGAAAAAACAAATGTGGCGGGGGCCTAGCTAATCGGTCGAACTAGCCCAACTAGCTAGCCACTGTGCTTCACTGATGTACTCGGCAGGAAAAGTGGTCTTTCGTGATTTGATGACTCATTTATTTACTTGCTTTGGCGAAAACATGCGGTAGGGCGTCCCACATCAGAAAGAATATATGAGTGCACCACCCGGGAGGACCCCGAAACTGTGCGATAGGGTGTGCCATGTCTCGACTCAGAGGAAAAATGTGCGTGTAAAAATTTACTGTATCAAACGTAGTACCTATGGTTCGACCTCGGGACCCAGCCAGTCGGTCGAAAACACCCCACTAGCCACACAGCTTCATCATGCTAACATGGCACGAAGGATAGGTGTGGTTAGCTCCATCTCGACCAGCCACGATGTCTCTTGTTCTAGGCGATTCTTCTATTTTCCAAGCTTTTTTTAGTTGTAATAACACCATGGCAAGCTAGCGCTGCTCTTCGTGTGTGCCCATGCAAAGGTTAGACGATGGAGAGAAGAGAGAGATCACAGACCAGGGACCCACCAGTAAGTGAGTCAATGGTCAAGCACTTGTAGACGAGGCACTCCCTCTACTCTACTCAATGTAATATTGTATAAAATCAAGTTATGGGACAAAGCCAACAACCATTGTTGTTTCGGACTATCGACTTACGCTTTGTAGTCCAGGTTGCCAGTTCGAATCTCGTCTTTCAGATTTGTTAGTTTTAGGTCCAAATTTGATTAATGACAAGTGGGACTCCCGTGTGTTGTTCCGATATTTCAGTGTAGGATGGTTTTTTTGAACAAACACTTTGCGCGGTTAGACAAGTAACGGCACAAGTTACACGTATTTTGCAAGTTTACGAACAAAAATGACAGCGGTATAGAATATCACGTCCACCCAGCAGCTGAGATGCTATGGTGATATAAGTTTTTACACTGTTGGAAGTGAGATCCAATGGCTTGGGAGTAGCTTTGAAATTATGCGCAATTTCCAAACTCTCCAAAGGCTTTTTTGCAAATAAAACATTCAGGACTCGTTTGTGCTGCTGCATCTTGGATCCAACGGCTCCCCATTGCTCATATTAGGTGCTCCCCTTAGCTTAATTACCCGCTATGGTGATATGAGCATCTAGTTCGTATGATCAGTGATCAGATGGCACATGCGTAGTACTTGTACTTTCTGCGCAATTGCCAAACTCTCTCAGCCATATATTGGAAAAACATTCAAACCTCCTACTGTGGGCCGTTAGATCTCCGTGAACTCATATCACCATAGAATCTACGGTGTGGGAGCACCTCATATTCTCCCGTGCGAGAAAACATATGGTGCTGTTGCAGCTTGGATGCTACGGTGATACGAGTTTCAAGGTCGTTTGGTCTGAGATCCAATGGCATCTGAGCAGTCTTTGTGCTTGTAAGCAGTGGCCAAACTCTTTGGGAGCTTTTCTGGAAAAAACCATTCGAACCACCGAGGAGGCGTTGGGTCACAAATCCAACCGCTCTGAAGAGCTTGTATCACCAAAGCATGTAAGGTGTGGTAGCACATGATATTCTTACATCCAGGAGAATATGATGTCCTTCTTCATCTTAGATGCTACGCTGGTACGAGCTTCGAGGTCTTTGGATATGGGATCCAAGGGCATCTGATTAGTTTTTGTACAAATTGTGTGCAATTCTCAAACTCATCAAGGTTTACTGTAAAAATATTAAGACATCATGTGAGCTGCTATATCTCAGATCTACAAGCTCCAAGCAACTCGTATCGGCATATAGCATAGAAGGTATGGGGGCACATGATATTCTCCCGGGGAGGAGGGGTGGGGGTGCACAACCAATCGGTGGTTGGGAGGGTGGGGACAAATATAATCTAAACAACCCTAAACAGAGCTTCACAATTTTATCTAAGGTCGAGGGGGTGACCCCCGACAATCATAGCTCCGCCTAATTAAACACAACATTTGCATGTACTGTAGTACTAGACTTAATATTCATGTTTGTTTTAAATACTGAATTGAGGACCATGCATGTCTTACATTTTACTCCCTTCGTTCCTAAATATTAGTCTTTTTAGAGATTTCAATTGGACTGGCACATACGGATGTATATAGACATATTTTAGAGTGTAGATTCACTCATTTTGCTCCGTATGTAGTCGCTTGTTGAAATCTCTAAAAGACTAATATTTACGAACAGAAGGAGTATTTTTGAATTCATGTCATACATGCATGGTTTGGAAAATAGATGCACTATACTTATTGGATTGTTGTTGTGTTCGTTTGTGGGTGTCTCTGGGTGTGTGTGTGGTCATATGCTTGATACATACAAAGTTTTCTCACCTCCATATTGTTTATCTTTTAAATTTGAATTTGCATTGAAAAACTTAGCAGGGATACCATGAAATGTGAAATCCACGTTGAGATCACTATATCACAAACTCACTCTAATTCAACAACTCGTCATAAATCAATTACCACGTTGAGATTAGTATTTGCAAGGAAAATACAGGCATTGTAATACACAAAGATTCGTTCAGCAACTTAAAAGGTTCCTTTCGTATTCTCGAATGGTTGGACCCAACGGCGTACCAGCCAGATCTTGGCTCGTGTTGATCCTAAAAAATAAAAAAATTGGGCTCGTGTCCTTCTGGTGGCGTGCGTGGTACGCACATTAGGTAACCCCAACCAGTCGAGCCTCCGTGTTTCGAGTCGAAATATCTGGCGGCTAGAATTCCAGCCCTAGGAAATTCCCCTCATGTCCCCGGTCCGTAATGACTACCGATGAACAACGAAGGGATGCTTTAGTAACTAGACAATGTTGTGTTAAAAAAAAGTGACTAGACAACGTTACCTACCGTGCCGAGCACGGTTCAATTCCCTCGGTCGCCGCTCACCAAGGTCACCCGTCAACTGCGTTGCCTAGTACTACTACTACTACTACACCAGGATGAGCACAGAATTGAGCCCATTTTTTCGTTTGTTCGTGCCTAGTACTTGAGTTAATAAATCAGGCAATGCACTGGTACGGAGGGATTATCCTTTTGCTCTGCATATATAACTTGTCTGAAGTCTAACTAAGCAAAATGTTTGACCAAATCCTTTCTTAAAAAATACAACAGGACAGATGTATGGCCTGAAAATTTATTGCATGATGCAGGTTATGATATTGTTTCGAATCCTGGATCTTTAATTTCAGAAAATCCAAAAGTGACCATAAATTCTTGAAACTGAGCATGGTCACGTGATATGGCACAAATATTACTTCGTAATTTTTTTCTTCAATTTGAGACAAGCTGCTTATGACAAGTTGTACAAATGAAGAGCCAAGGTATTTTGGAACAAACACCTGTCACATTAAGGCGAACGCTTTCACTATTGAAACCGTGGGCGTTTACGTGCCGCCACCAGTCCCGCTTCTCATCGACAAGTGCCGTCCGAGCAAGCGTGTGAGTCGATGGGAGGCGTGCTGCTGCGCCAGCTGATAGGGAGGCGTGCAAGCAAACCGCTGTGTAGGCTCACCGGGAGGCGAGCCCTTTGACCAGGCTCCGCCGTCCACCTTCGTCCCAACTGCTCCCACTTTTAATGTTGCCGGCACCATAGTTTAAAATCAACCCCGCACTACCCGGTATCGCTACAATCTTCTCTCTTCCTCTCCGATTCTGAGATTCTCCTGTCGTCTACCTCCAACTAGCATGACCTAAACGTATGCCATGCCGCATCACGATGGTCTGCCCTTAGTCTTCCAGTTTCCTGAGGAAGACACCCAGCCGGAGTCTCAAGAACATAAGGCGCTTTGGGACGAGCTTGAACTGGCCTTGCGGGAAGACGCCGCGCCTGTCCCGCACCCGTTCCGGCTCCCGTCGCCCCGACTGCGCCAATGCCCATCCCCGTGGCATTGATGGGCCGGGAGCCGCACATTGTCGCCGAGCTTGATGCCACGGGGTTCCACGAGGTCCTCGCCGACTTTCACGCGCCCGTGCACCTGCCAGCGCATGTGCCTGCGCGTGCACTGACGCGCACGCCCGTGCCAGCGCATGCGCCTGCGCGTGCACTGACGTGTGTGCCCGTGCCGATGCCCGTGCACACGAATGTCTCTACCGCGCCGTTGACAGCGCCTGTCCACGCGCGGGTGCCAGTGCCCCCTCAGCGGCATGGATGGCCGTCGTCGACCGCTTCCTTGCACCAACGTCAGTCGCCTCCTCCCGCCAGTTGACTCGCTCCTGGAGACCGAAATCCAGAACATTGTGGCCTTCCTTGAAGCTAGAGCCAACGTCCAGGAGTACGCCAACAGCGGCGCAACACACCGTCATTGACGTCGGTAAGTGGCCCAACGACACACAGAGCACGGCATAGGAGCCGCTTCCCACCGCAAGACGCCCCCGCCACCGCCGCATAATCTAAATTTGCCATGAAAAACGTTCGGATTGCCATGCTTAAAATCCGAACGTTTATCATTTCCCTTTTTTTAGATCGATCGTGTATAATTTAAAGTTGGAGTCAGACTGAACAAAATCTATGGTTTGATCAATTGAATGTTCTGCTAGAGTTGTATCAAATTAAATATAAAACGTCATTAAGCCACATGTATTCCTTGTCATCCAACGACCTAGACTGCTTCAATGTCAAGCAATTAACACGTTTAGCATGCAGTTAATTTCATGCCAAAAATAGTGTTGATCACATAATAACACGCAAATAATATCCAACTTAATATTCGCATGCACTTAATATACTTCCAAATTAACGTGCATCGCACGTACACACTGACTAGTGCTGCTAGCACGTGAAACTGGTGTCGTAACTTATGAATGCATCCAGATATGGTCAACGGCAACATCGCCCGCGAGTTCTTCGTGTTTGCCCGTGCGTCTAAACGCGGAAGAGGAGGAGAGAGAGAGAGCACACATGGAACCCACCAGTAAGTGAAGGCGAATAGTACTAAAAATAATATTACATGTTATCAATTAAATAGGCTGTGGTAATATAAAAACATTATGTACCAAGGGAGGTACAACAAACATTGCTGTTCTACGTATGCTGCCTATTGATGTGCGGCTTGAAGGCCCTGGTCGCATGTTCGATCCTCGTCCTTTATTTTTTTAATTTGTATATGGGTCCAAATTTGTTTCATGACATGTAGGCCCCTCGGTGTAGTTTGTAGCACTTTAATTTATGGGTCCAAATTTGTTCCATTCCAAGTGAACTATCGGTGTGTAGTTTTGTAGCTTATTTATAACTAGCGGTGTGGCCCGCGCATTTGCGCAGCTAGATTTCATATTGTGATGTTATACATTTTTTCTTTGCAAATTTGGTCTTATTGTGACCTATCATTATAGTGGAGGTCTACATCCTGTAACATGATTGCAGTTGTTAGAAATATTTTCATTTAGGGTAAATATTGATTACCAATTACAAATGTTGCTAAAGTCATGGCTTGCATGTAAGGCCATGGACTTCTATTAGTTCCCCAGCTTTTCATCTTGCACTTCTAGTACCCCCAGTGTCCTATGCCTACTAAATAGAAGGTTAGATAGTTTATATTTGAACGAGGAGATGTCCTTAGATAGTGTCATCATATAATGTTGTACGTTATTGAATAGGATGCACAATTATTACTATATAATATGTAAAAATACTAAAACTTTTCCCTGGCATCATCATGTGCCATTCTCTCTGCCGTGTATATGTTATTGTTAGTTTACTTCCATAGTTTTAAGTTAACACAACAAAATGTCTTAGTAGATGTTTTATATATTTTTCATAACACATTTTGGTGAAACATTCTCTCTATCACACTTGTTCGTCGTCTTTCATCATGCTCATGTGGTTTTTCTTATTTTCCCTTTGCCACATATTGTAATATAAGTATGAGTGAGAAATTGGTATGGGTGGAGCATAGTCATACACCTAGCCAAATCATTGGGGATTCATATATCTTGTACCATCACGATGTGTACAGCCTTCCTTCAAAAAAAGTTAGTAGTTTTGGGAACATCCACCTTTCATTCACTCCTCCATAGCGTTGTTCATTCGGCACAACTTAGATGTTCTTGCATACTTATCTCAGGAGCATAAACATAATTGTGTTTCCTTGGTAGGAGACAACTCAGTGCATGTTTCACACAGGAATGGATGCACTGTCCTTCTAGGCCATGTCATGCATGCCTTGCAATTTTTTTAGTTCCCTTTTCTCCAGTTCGTCATGCATGCCTTGCATCTAATTTGGTACTTGCACATATATGTTGGTTTCTTCATATTTACCATTTCATTAGCCCTCCAGTACACCTGAAGAACAGCCCACTTTATATGTCCTACTCATTAAACGGTTCATTTTATTGTATTGTACTTTTGTTTTAGCTTTTTCAAATTTATATTTTCTCAAATCTAGCTATTTGTAATCTTGAAGAATGCAATGGATTTTTTATTATTCCAATTCCCATATTTAAAGTACACCTGCCATCTTTATCTACATAATTCCAATTAACTGCGATGTTATAGGCTTATTATGTTGAACTTAGCTCACGAAATTAAGAATGGTTCATTTGCACATTTATTGCAAAATTTATTTATGGGAGAAAAATAATTTTTCAATAGTACACATTAGAGATCACAAACACAATAAGTATCTAGTTTTTACAAAAAAAAAATCATACACAAATTGGCAAATTGTTTGTCTCCAAATTCATCTCTACCCTGAAGCTCAGACAGTTAGAAAATTAAAGTAGAAGTCTTTTATAAATTAAACATGTTTGAAGTGGAATCGAAGAGATTTGTTGTGCCAAATTTGATGGGATTAGAGCTAATTTTCAGAAAGGAAAAAAATCTTGTAGGGGATTGTTTAACTACTTTCATGTGTGATGCAAACCTCTTTACAAAATTGGAATAGTAAGTATAGCAGCATGAAAGAGAAGCGTATTTTTTTTCTGAACATCTATAGACAAACGAATACCTAGTTGTAATGTGAGAAACCGAAATTTTGGGATGTATGATAAATATCTCAGTACAGATATGTGTTACTTGGCTTATGACTTGTAACATGAAGCAATAATAGTAGTATGTACATCTTCTGAAGTAAAACTAACTACGGAAATAGCTTGTATCTAACCGGTTGTTATTCTACTCTTTTCTTTCTGGTCAACCATCGTGATTCTTGCCAGCAAATAATAGGCATGTCCATAGGGAGAATGGAAAAAAGTGTAGTTAGTGTTTAATGGGTAAGCATGACATACTAACACTCGATCCAGTTGTAGCTTGAGAACATGCAGGATAAAATAGATAACATAAGCATATTAGTAGAGAGGCTATGAATAGGTTAGGTTGGAATTTTATGAAAAACAAATTCAAGGAAGAAAAAAAAACAAATTCGGCAGTCTAAGTAAGGTCTGCCTATGAGCGAATATACCTCGCTAAACATAGAAGATTGTCAGCTCAACTGACCAAATTGTAATGTGAAGCATATGGAGATAAATATATAAGATCGTAAGCTCAATTCCCGTTTATGTCATCAAACATGACATATGCACATGTACAGGCAGGAAAACGGAGTCCTAGTTGTTTGAGAGAAGGACATTGCCTAAGCAAACGTCATGAGACCATGGGTCTAATTTGTACCATCTAAAGTTAAATTTTACAAATTCTAAATGATAATTAGTTTCATAGTCTCTGGTTCTAGGCCACAGCACCACCTTTTCTGTTGGCAAATATTATTTGCTTACTGACAACCATATTAAAGAAAAAAAAACAAAAACAAAGCAATGCTCATTTGTTTAGTATTGACCTGGAACTTGGATAGAGCGGCATGCAAGTGTCTGCGCAGTATCGCCGGTGTTTGCACCAGGAGGATCGGACTATATCTAACCATCGCTTATCCATGGACAATTTTTTTATTTCGGTTGCCCTTTTTTAGATCCTATCATCGACAAATCTGACCAGAAAAAGAGAACGCGCTAGTGGATGCCTAGACCTTAGATGAGATCAGCGGAATTGATGTCAAAGCATGGCTTTATGATTTTGCTGTTTCGTCGCTGCTGGGGTGGGTGAAGGCACAGCCTTGGATTTTTCCTCCTTAGCGAATTCCCACTTCACGTGCTCCTTGTACCTCTGCTCTTGGTCTCTCGCATGGCATCGCCGTAGATTCAAGCGGAAGGGCGTGGCCTCCCTTGCGGCAAGGGGTCAAGGCGCCCGAGCAATATGATGCAGTCGAGGCGGCGGCGGCGGTAGTCATCTTCACGCGGTCCATGACGCGGCCCGGCAAAGGGTCGAGGCGCCCGAGCAATATGATGCAGTCGAGGCGGCGGCGGCGGTAGTCATCCTCACGCGGTCCATGATGCGGCGCTGGGACTTCTTGGCGAGGATCCAATCGTTGTTCGAGCGGGGCTGTCGGCGGCAGGGACGGCGTTGCCTGTGTAGGACGTAAGTCAGCGTGCGACCGGTTCAGCACTGTCATCCTTGAAGGCCGGGATATATTTTTATAGATGGCGAAGTGATCGGAGCCGGAACGTCACGTATAGGGAACGCTATCGATCTGTCCGTCTATCTCCGTGTGGTATAGGAAGAGTTGACGAACATTTGGAAACATCTTTGTTTCCTCCTTGCATAGAGTACGTGATAGACTATACTATATGGGTTCCTTGTGCGTGGGCTTAAAAAAACGCTTCCTTCCTTGAGCATCCAATCAATTGGTTCTAGATTTACCCGTGTCTAACAATATTTTTTTCTACAGAACGTGTCTAGTAATAGTTTATTTGTACACCATTATTATTTTTTTTGAGTATCAGTACAGACACAAGCGCTCATATACACGCGCATACACTCACCCCTATGAACGCACACACGCACACCCTACCCCTATGAGCACCTCGAAAAGACTGAGCCGGCATATCATCTTGAGATTTACGAAGTCATCGTAGGCGCCTCGTCCTCGACGGAAACGCCTCCTCCCATTGAAAGCGCATCGCCGGAAATCCTGAAATAAATCCAGGAATAATGCGAGCACCAGGATTTGAACCCTGGTGGGTTGGGGATACCACTGTCCACCTAACCAACTCAACCACAGTTGATTCGCTTTACACCATTATTGTTGCATAACTGTTTTTCTATTTTTCTAGTAATAGTTTACACGTGTTGTTTGTCAAGAAAAATATTTTCTTGTTTTTTTTTGCAGGTTGAAATATACACTTTTTCCCCTTGTGGCAGCCGGACTTTCTATACATGGTTGGTTGGCCGGTCCTTCTTTTTTCTTCTTGATGACATAGCCGTGCCTTCTTTAATTAGCTGCTGGGCAATGATCCCAAAAAATTAGCTGCTAGGCAGCCGTGTTTTTTCACTGGAGTTGGCAGCGGGGCACTCGGACTCCTTTATACTTGGCCGCCGTGACCTTTTTTCCAATGACCGTGCCTTTTTAGCAGTTTGCCAGCCGTTTTTTATGCGAGCCGGCATCCTTGCTTTCTACAATTGCCAAAGTACGTTAACTTCTAATTTCCAGGACATATTTTTTAATAGAAAGACTATGACTTTGACGGAAGATGTGGCGTGCTATTCTTACGTGCCATGCCCAATTGTTGTACGCACCTATATTTGTATGTAACGCTATATCTATTAAATATTAACCGTTAATCTATAAAATTAATGCTTAGGATAATATAGTATATGTGGACAAACGTGATGTCTTGTTTGACTCTTGTTTTAATTATATAATAGATAATTAAAGAGAACAATAGAGTTTTTTTGCAATAATACCATAGTGCGACGTTGAAAGCGAGAAAGGACGTGCGAGAGAGCGATGACCGAGCCAGAGGGAAATCAACTAGGGGAGTTGCGGGGGTTGCAACGGTGTTTCGAGTAGTAATGGGCCGAATGTTACGAAAATATAATCTAAACCAACCAGAATAAATGCCTACACAAACTAATCCAAGGTTGGAGTGCCCCTCGCAATGTAAATAGCTCCGGCTTTGCGAGGGATGGAGAGGTAGCTTCAATGTGTGGAAGAACGGCGTGAGAAAGTGAGATCAATCGAGAGACATATAGATAGAGAGACAAAGTGAGTGTGGTCCGACATTCATGGAACAAATATATATGCTCTGGAGAGATATTGTCCGATTGAGCTTTTGGCAAGGGTGAGGGCTGTAAGATAGAGCTTGAGAGATGATCCAGTCACAGACGTGTAGATATATTTTGTGCGTGGGAGGAAGCAAGGTCGATCGATCACATAGGGTCGTCGTGCGATCGAAAGAGTGAGACGGGTCGAAGAGAGTGACCTAGATAGACAATGTGCGTGAGAGAGTATACAATGTGAATAAGTCGAATTGGGCTCAAACATGGTGATATATCGTTTTTGTCCGAGAAAGAGCGAGGTCAATCGAGACATACAAAGAGGGAGAGAGAGAGAGAGGGAGAGAGGGAGAGAGAGAGAGAGCGAGCGTGCCCCGCCATGAGGTCTAAAGAGTGGGGCGGCTTCGATGGACTAACCTAGATAGACAATCTGTGTGAGAGAGTATAGAATGTGTTGATCGAGGCCCGAACAGGGAGATGTATCATTTGTGTGTGAAAGAAAACGAGGTTAAACGAGACTCAGATAAAGAAAGCGAGATTGAGCGAGTGTGGCCCGCCGTGCGGAAGAAAGGGTGAGACAGTCTCGAGGGAGTGACCTAGATAGACAACGTGCGTGCATGCGCATGAGAGGTTGGGGGGCTAGATAGGCAATGCATGTATTTAGCGAGAGAGAGGGAGAAGGAGAGGGAGAGAGAGAGCTCGGCATGGGGTGCAATGGCGGGTGTA
This sequence comes from Triticum aestivum, assembly GCF_018294505.1. NCBI lineage: Eukaryota > Viridiplantae > Streptophyta > Magnoliopsida > Poales > Poaceae > Triticum > Triticum aestivum. The sequence continues at coordinate 67,693,854 of NC_057809.1, read as the reverse complement.
TGAGGTAAATACATTTCATAACAGAGTGGAAAAAGGGGGTTGTGTAGTTGAGAGAGTTAGAGATCGAAACATGGAGAGAAAGAATGGAGGTGTGTTGGAAACCGATAGCTTTCTAAGGTGTTTAGGAGAGGAAGATTGACCGATGCAGGAAGTATG